>NC_056725.1:939953578-940026078 GCF_019279795.1 Protopterus annectens | reverse complement strand
ATACAGTGAGGATAAGGGAATATTCCCTTTTCCCCACTGTAGTGCAATCTCAGCATTAGTATATATAAGTAGCAGGGGTGCATAGCCCCCACATAGAGGGTGCAGGGGTGCTTGCCCCCCCTGCATAAATGTGTTTATTGTATTTGTTTTTTTTATTTCCTTTTGTTGTTCAGTGACTTGGTTTTTGTGAAAGTGCATTTTAGTGATAAATGCACTTTTGCGAAAACGGACGTCTTGTGTAATTGAAATTCGGTAACCTGTGTTGCTGATGGGTCGAAGTAGACCCATATATATATATATATATATATATATATATATATATATATATATATATATATATATATATATAGGAGCATTACAGAATCCTGAAAGCCCAAACTCCTGAAGACCAAAATCCTGAAAATTCAAAATATTGAAAACTCAAAATCCTGAAAGCACACAGGATACCAACACTCACTATATTCCAGCACAAGTACATACAGAAACATATTACCCTTCAACTATATGCATGGGGGGGCAATCCCCCATGTGCCCCCCACACTCCCTGCTGTTTAAATATATCAACTCCGTGATTGCACTTCACTACACTAAGTGCAGTCTTGGAGTTGATATATTTAAGTAGCAGGGGGTGTGGGGGTGCAGGGAGGCTTGCCCGACTCTTATACTTGGAGAACAGTAATATAGTTTGTGTTTTATTTGTTTCTGTATGTTCTTGTGCAGGAATACAGTGAGTGCTAGTATCCTGTTTGTTTTCAGGATTTTGCGTTTTCAGTATTTTGAACTTTCAGGATTTTGGTCTCAGGAATTTGGGCTTTCAGGATTCTGTAGCGCTCCTATATATATATATATATATATATATATATATATATATATATATATATATATATATATATTACTCAAAGCCATATATGACTCAAAGCCCTGTTGCTATACTTGATATACTACAGACAGCTACAGGTGACCTGTGTCTGTCATACAAGGCATCCTACAACCTGTTACTGATGTATTTACTGCATATCAGGAAGTCAAATGGCATCAGAAATATTCAGTCTAAGGATCTAAACCACTTCTGCAACATCAATAGAACAGTTTGGAGGGGCAGGTATATCTCATAGAGGATACCACTGCTATGAAAACGACTCCCCAGCTACATAAAACAAAGTTCATCCCTGTCCATATTCAAGTACAACTTAGATCTATGAATGGGAAACAGAAAATATACCCTAGGACTGTCCCCTTCACTACTAATGGACGGAGGCAGTTCCTTAATGCTTTACTGCATGAATGGATCCCCTCAAATTATCTATGGTATAATCCTAGTTATTCTCATTAAGGGTAATATATAATTATTGACCAAGAGATGGGTAAAGCTAATCTATAACCAAATTGGATAGGTCATTTCAAGCACAAAAAGGGAAACTGACTATTATTAAAATGTCCCACAAGGGCAGCTAGCCTTGTACTTACTTATGAACCTGCAGGTCAGGGCTAGCTACAGGTATGAAATAGCTAATGCCATTTTTGTTCCACATCTGTCTTAAATTCATCTGTTTCATATCATGTACAATTACCAATGCTAAACTGTCATGGAAGCCTTTCTTGCAAACATTGCTTAGTGTTAATTGTAATAACAGTGGCACAACAGAGTAACGCATACTTTTGGTGCAGACATCTGTGGGTTCTATTCTCACACCAGGTAGACAGATTGCTTACAGTGCAGCATTAGGAGGGCGCTACACTCTTCAATGTGCTATTCTTAATCCTTTCTGAGTGTGACAGCTGCAGAATTAGTTTATGAAGCTTCTTATTATAGCTAAAAACCTTTAAACACTTACTAGGATATTAGGATAAATTACACACTTGTTATAAATAAGGGTTAGACACTAGTATGTGTCAGTAAGAATATTACATTGTATAACATCTAGCCATAAATCAGAACATCTGGGAGTGTCCAATAATGGTAGCACATTTTACAGACAATAAAAAATAAACTATGAAAAGTATTTAGAAACAAAACATTTTTTTGCAGGAAGGCTACAACCTTCTGCAGTGTTGCCCCAGTGTATGGGTTTCTGCTTCACATTTCTTCCTCTAAATATATTAAAGATGAGTAAGCATTACTTAGAATTTAGATGAAATAGAGTTTCACTGCAAAACCAACAATTCTCTCCATCTTTGATGTAATGAGACCTCAGCATGGTTTGCAAAGGACTGTGGATTGGTGTAGTTTTTACCCTGTAAATACACTGCATACCTTCTATAGTTAGTTTACACTTTTGTTTTATAATACACTTTCAGCTTGATTTTTTTATAAATATTTTGAGGTTTGAAACCAAAAGTTGATAGCCAGCTATGTGACAGTCAGTTACGTGTCATGCGCCTCATTCAGTATTCATAATAATAGTGGCGGTATAAGTCAAATGACCATTAGTTTATTTATCCATTTTTGACTGGGTTAATCCTACTAGGCCAGTGACCTCTTTTCAGGGGAGACCTAAGGTGATTTTTATACTGCCCAGGGGAAATTTGGCAAGTGCACTAGGGAACTTCTCCTACTCTTTTTGCCTTTGTGGCAAGCTGTAGGGTAACTGCAGTGAAGTCAAATGAGGAAGGAGGTAGAGGAACATTTTGAAAGTTGAATGCAAAAAAGGGAAAGTGAAGCTGAGCATGATGAGAAGGAAGAAGAGAATTTGGAGAAAGAACAAGCATGTAGTATCAGAATTTTGTTTGAAAAGGATGGAAATGCAGATGCTCGTCAGTATGATGAACGATGAAGAGCCCGAAAATGAGAATGCAGTTTCGTGGGTTGAGATTGTGCAAAGATGTTCCTGAGGAAAAATATAACAGAGAAAATGGTGAAATGGTAACTGGTGATTCAAGAGGGATTAGAGGAGAGGAGAGGAGTCATTAGGAGTTAACTGCTTATGCACCTGGTGGCTTATGTTATTTCTCATAAGATTAAGAAGGAAGGTTAAAGCTCAATTTAGAGCTTTTGAAATGACTGTTGATAAACTTAAAACTTTTTGGAAGACTAATGTAAAACTATAGTTGAAGAAAAGAAGACTTTTTATGATAGAAAAGTTTGGAATGGGTGATGAGATTTGAGTGTTAAAGTACAAAAAATCATGAAATTGTGCATTTCCCCTAAGTTATTAATGTAAATGAGAAAAAGAATGTTAAAATATTAGAGCCAGTCAAAAATGTGTTTTCAATGTGGTTCTGTGGGCCATTTCATAGAGGAAGTATAGTAAAAGACAGTGCTACCAATGTGATGAGGTGGGTCATATAGCAAATAATTGTAAAAACAAAATCCATAAAAATGTGGAAACTATGATCCTGTTTTGACTGTGAACAATAATAGAATAGAACAGGATTTTAATTGTAGAAGTAGAACAAAATGATAATGAGACATATATTGTTGATTAAGAAGGTAGTAAAATATGTGAAGGGGAACATTATGTGGTTGAGGTACAAACTCAGTTTGAATTTTTGAGTTAGTAAGATGGGTAAGTAGAAGAGAGTAAAAAGGAGGAGAAAGTGGTCGATTAGGAATAATCAAAAAAGAAAAAGAAAAGAAATTGATAAAACTATAAAGAAAGGAAAAGGCTAGTATAAAAATTAGAGAGTTAAATGTTAATTGTTTGATAAATGAGATGAGAAGGATATTCATTTTAGAATGGTGTCCAAGACAGAATTGTGATACTGTATGTTTGCAGGATGCAAGATCTTTGGATTAAAGAGCAAGAGAACAGATACAGGTAATGTGAGGTGCTGAAATAAGCTGGAGTTTTGGAGAGGAAGTTTGTTCAGGGGTGGATACGTTATTTAAACAGAGAACATTTAAACATTTTGATCTGATATAATTAGTACAGGAAGAAAAATGGCATGTGATGGCATGAACAGGAATAAAGTTTGCAGATTGATTGGAATATCTGTTTTTACTCAAATAAATAAAAAAGAAGGGTTATTTCAAGATCTTAAAATGTTTGTACTACCTAAGTTAAATATTATTATTATGGGGGGATTTAAAATGTAATTTAAGGAAAGAAACAGGTAAGATTGATAAGGATGTTAGGACAGGGAAACAGTTAATAAAATGTTGTCAGCTAGTCTTGGGACATAAAAGAAATATGGAATCTAAAAACTGAAATTGATTGTTTTATTTATTCTGATGGTATGAAAGAAAGAAATGTTAAGATAAAAGAAGTTTATTTTTCTGATCATTTATGTGTCAAAACAGAAATTACAAATAGGAAGAAATATATTGAAAACAGGAATGGACTGAAAGTTTTAGTGTGAAAGGTTCAAACAACAGAATCTTTTGAAAAAAGTATGAATAAGTTACAGGAAAAGCACTACAGTATGATTATTTGTTATGAGAATATAAAGCAGTGGCAGGTGCAGTTCAAAGAAATGTACAGGAAAATGCATTTTAAAATTGAGAAATTGTTTTGAGACATAAAAAGAAATTTAAGATTGTTGTGAGTTATGAGAAACATTTGAAAGGAGGGGAGAGAAAGAAACAAGAAAGGAAAATTAAGAGATAATGAGATATAAGAAGGCAATTTGATGAAAAATACAGAGTTTAATAATGAATAAAAATATGCTGTTCAAGGTGGCATTTTAGTTGTATCTCATTTTTTGCAGGAAAAATGTAAAAAGGGAAAACAGAAAAATTGAATGCTCAATAGGAGATGGAAAGACAAAGCTAATTTGAAGGAAATTATTATGATGCAGACTGAAGGATGGTAGATAAATTTATAGTAAAATAAATATAAAGCAGAAAAATTATGATGTTTCAAACTAGTTAAGAAAGGAGGAAGATGATATAAGTAAAAAAGAGAAATAGAAGAATTAGGTAGTATGTTGAAAGGAATTAAAAAAGACAGTATACCTGGACCAGATGAAATAATGTATATTTGTATTAAAAAAATAAGAAGGAAGAGAAGAAAATGTTGTTGAAAGGTTTAAATTATTGGTTAAGGAATGGTATTAAAGACAAAAGAGTATGTGATGGAATAGTTAAAATAATATGTAAAAAGAGTATTAAGAAATGTTTAAAAAATGGAGATCTATAACTCTGAATAATACTGATTATAAGATATTAATTACAATAATGCAAATATAGGTTCATAGGTTCATAGGTAGGTACTAGGCTATTGGCCCTTGGGCCTATACATAGGTTAATAGGTAGGTACTAGGCTATTGGCCCTGGGGCCAATACAAGCCCAGCCAAAAAGGTACCCTGGCTTTTGCCACCCAAGAAAATTATTTTCCTGTGCCACTGTCGAGCAGAGCCACAGAGGTGATTCCTGGGGTGAATTTCCTATTTCCCATCCAATCATCAAGATTTTTCTCGAAGAGTGCTAATGAGGAGCTTTGTTTGATATAGATAAGTAGTTTATTCCAGAGTATGGGAAGTCTCTGGAACAGTAATCTATCCCTCCGGCATGCTCTGTTTATTGTGGTGACAAGGTTTAGGTCCCTAGAGCGTGTAGCTTGGAGGGATTGGGATTTCTTTAAGTGGAGCATGTCCTACAGCTGTGGGTTTGACATAGCTTTGTATGTTATGCAGAGATCACCTCTGAGTAGGTGATATGCGATGGAGTAAAGCTGGAGTTTTTTTAAACGGTCTGCGTAGGGCATCTGTTTGAGGCCGGTAATCCTCTTTGTGAGGTATTTCTGTGGCCTTTCCAGTTGTTGTAGATGTCTTGTGAGGTACATACCAAAATGGGCATTGTACTCTATAATGCGTCTAATGAGTGATGAGTAGAGGGGAACAATGACCTCTTTTTTTCTGAATGAAAAACCTTTTGCGATGAGGTGTGCCATGTAGAAGGATTTCCTGACTACTGTGGCGATGTGATTATCAAAGGAGAGACTACTGTCCACCTGTGTCCCAAGGTCTCTTATCACACTTTCAGTGTTAAGTATACTACCGCCTATGTTGTAGTTCATGGGTACAGAGTTTTTACCAAAGGGGATGACAATGCACTTTTTAGCACTGAGGTTGAGGCCATGGCTTTGACACCAGGCATCTGTTTCAGTGAGGCCCTTTTGTAAGATGTCCACATTGTTAGGAGTTTTGATTATGGCTCCTAGTTTGCAGTCATCTGAGAACTTTGTTAGCCAAAGACCTTCTGTGTTAGCCTGTACTTCAGAGAAGTAGATACCAAACAGGAGAGGACCCAGGACTGAACTCTGTGGTACTCCACTTGTCACTGATCTGAAGTCGGATTTGGAGTCTGCTACTTTCACAGTGTGGGTTCTGTCAGTGAGCCAGTTGGCAACCCATCTTGTGACATAGGCATTTATACCTAGTTTAGTGAGTTTATCTATAATTCCAGAGTGGGGGATGGTGTCGAAAGCCATGGCAAGATCTAGATAGGCTGTGTGAACCACCTTACCCTTGTCTACGGCGACTTGGTGACTGCTTCAAAGAAGTCTATCAGGTTTAGGAGACATGATCTGCCTTTTACAAACCCGAACTGAGTGGGATCCAGAGTTTGGAGATTACTAATGTCTTTGTTTATACGTTCCATGATGATACATTCCATGGCCTTGCAGACCAGGTTCATCAGGCTAATGGGGCGGTTGTTCCCGGGGTCCATGGTGGCTCCCCCCTTGTGGAGTGGGATAACCGTTGCTGTGCACCATTCAGCAGGCACAAAGCCGGAGGTGAGGCTATGATTGAACATGGTACTTAGATGGGGTGCCAGTTCGTTCTGTAGTTCATGTAGAACGCAGCCTGGGATGTTGTCTGGTCCCATGGATGCTGTGTTCTTGGCTTTGGAGAGTGTGGTTTGTACCTGTGCAGCCATGATTACAGGAACTTTGCATTCTTCCGGTATAGAGATGGGCTCTTTAGGGGGTGAGAGGGGGGTAAAGTTAGCACTGAACCTATCTGCCACGATGTTGGCAATATCAGTTGGGTCTGTATATTTAGTGCCATTGTGCTGTAACTCAGAGCAGATCTGAGTGTTGCCATTGACATTCTTGACATAGCTATAGAATGCTTTGTGGTTGTCTTTAGAATCAGTGCTGATTTTTTTTTCGTAACTAGCTTTGGAGGATTTTATCAGGTATCACAGCTTCTTACTGAGGCTGACCAGGGAGCTCCTCCACTCATGGGATTTTACTCTCTTTTGCAAGAGTTTCTTCCTTCTGTTGTATAGTTTGTTTATGGCAGGGGACCACCAGATTGGCTTCCTTTTTTTGGAGGATAGCATCTTGGTTCTGTTTGGGATAGCATGATTCATGCACTCATGTAAGTGCTTATAAACTGCAATTGTGTAGGATTCAGTAGTTGTAACTGTATTGTCCATCTGCATGGGTGTCATGAAGTTCACCACTTTTGTCTTAAGAAGCATTAAGTTGGCTTTGGAGAAATTTTTTACCATGGTTTCCTTAATGGGGGGGGCAGGATGTGGATATCTAGGGTAATTAGCTTATGGTCGGATCGGACCAATGAGACGTTGACTTCAGGTGTGTAACACCAGTCACTCATATTGGTAATGACTAGATCTAGGATATTGTTGCCCCTGGTGGGGGTGTGGATAAGTTGATCCAGGGCATTGGAGTTTATGAATTCCAGAAAGCATTGAGCGAAGGAGTTGGTACATGTGTAGTTTTTCCAGTTAATGGTGGGGTAGTTGAAATTGCCCATTATTAGGGTGTTTGGTTGAACCCTAATATTTTCCAGTACATCAAGAAAAGAGGAGTGGGAATCCTGGGGCATGGTGGGTAATCTGTAGCAAGCTACAATTTGGATTGCAGTTTTGCCTAGAGTTAGTTGCACTTGGATAACCTCGGCTGCATTATGCTGAGCAACTAGCCTGGAGGTGTGGATATCCTTAATGAATATGGGCACACCTCCGCCTTTGGTGTTCCGGTCCAGGTTACATGGCCGAACAGTGTGGTATGAGTTATAGCCTGGTAGTGCAGGGGTGCTCTCTGGAGCCTTGAACCAGGTCTCAGTCACTGCACAGATATCAATGTTCTCCATTTTAAGGAGTGCCTTGAGTGAGTGCATTTTGAGATTTAGACTTCTAGCATTGAGTAGCATCACCCTCAGTTTTTGCTTGCCTGTTCCTGTTACGGTGGTGAATTTGTCATTTGAACCTTGCCTAAAAAAGGCAGTATAAGGGCGGCAAGAACCTTAGCCAGTATCCGGAATCCCAGGGGTGACAGGTGCAGGCCATCTCTGGCAAAGCATCATGGTCTGTCGACCATGTCATCCCAGGCAGACAGATACTGGATCCCTTTAGAATGGCACCAGAAGCTTAGCCAATTCTTGAAGTCAATCATTTTGTCCTTGTACTGCGGCATCATTCTGGGTGATGGCAGAATGCTACTCAGGGCTAGGGTCATACCTGCCTGGGCTACAAGATCAGAGAGCTCTTCCATGTCTCTTTGCATGTAGTCCAGGGAGGTATGTCTCAGGTCATTCACATCAACATGGACAATGACAGAGTCTTATTTGTACTTGTTGTGGAGTGACCTGAGTGCGTGGGTTATGTGGCGGATCCTGGCACCCGACAGGCAGCTGACAGTAACCTTCTCCTTGTTTAGCCTGGTGAGTGGGACATCAGTGTGCCTGACTATAGAGTCAACTATGACTAGTGTGTTGGGTACGTTGTTTTGCCTTATTGGCTGTGGTTGAGTGGCGCACTGAGTCTGCGTCATTTGGGTTGTGTTGGGGGGGGTGGAGGTTGCTTGCATTTCTGCTTTGAAGGTCTCTGTTGCTTGAGCAGATTATTATTGAGGGCCTCCGCGAATGTTTTTGTGTTTCTATGTGTGGATTTTGGTGGTGTAGATTTAGTGAGACTATGTGATGAGTGTGGTGTGGTGCAAGTGTTTACCTTCTCCTCTTGACTGTCAAGTTCAGTCTTGATTGGAGAGAGCTTTATGGTTGAGTAAAATTGTAAGTAAATTAAGGGAAGAGGGCATTTATGGTGTTTCATTTAGAAATTGCAGTGATTTATTGCTTACAGTAAAGGAAGTTATAAGAAATGTTTTGAATGATAAAATCAGTGTGAAAGTTATTGTATGAAATATTGGAAAAGCGTACAATAGAATTTGTCATAAAAAATTTGAAATTTTAAAGGAGTATGGTTTTCAGAATAGTCTATTACATTTAATTGGATTGGTTTATAAAAATTCATGTAACAGGATTTTACTTAATGGATGGTTTAGTCAGGATAAGTGAAGAGAGGACTGAAGCAGGATTGCCCATTAAGTGGTGTTTTGTTTTTACTAATAATGAATGCAATAGTAAGTAAGACAGCAAGATCTATTAAAGAAGGGAATGTATATAAGTTCATAGGTTCATAGGTGTTTACTAGGCTAATGACCACAAGGGCTTTTTAAGTCTATCCATGCATCTCAAATTTCTGACAAGTTCTGATACCCTTGATAAGTGTAAACATAGGCCTGGGAGATGAACCATTTAGGGAAACCTGTTTGTATCAGAGATATAGGTGATTGAGCTATGGTTAGCTCAACATATAACACTCCAATGTATCTAACATCTGCAGGTGATGTGGCAATTGCAAAAGATAAGGAGTGGATTAAAGAAGCAGTATGGAACATAGTAATGAGTATTAAGAAAGTGGGGTGGATATATTGCTTTATACTATTAGAGGTTTTCTAATATGGGATTTAAGGTGTTAGGTATTATCTTTGGTAAGGAATAAAAACATAAAGAAATTTGGATTGGTATCTTAAATGAAATTAGAATTACAATTAATAGGTGGAGAGGTTTTTGATTTATCTTTTAAGAAGAAAGTATATTTAATTCATGCATGTATTTTAGGTAAGTTAAGATATGTGTTAGGTGTGTATGTTTTTCCAGTAGGTTTAGAAAAGATTTTGCTTGCATTGATTTTTTTTATATGGGGTTCTCTGTTAAACCCTGTTAAAAAAGTTGTTTATTTTGTAAGTAGGATGAGGGAGGGATTGATTTAAACAGTCCAATAGCATATCTGGCTTCTTTAAATTTATTTGGGATTCTAGGGAAATATCAGGAAAGAACTGATTGTGTAAATAGAATTATGTGGGATAAAAATACCTAAAACCAAACAACTTAAATACCTCTTCTCCTACATGCACCATATTATCATTATCCTTACCTCTGGGGACATACACCCAAACCCTGGCACCTCTACTGCTCCCATTTCTCCCTCCCCATCTCCTCCTCCCCACTCAGTTGGTAGAGCCCTCCACTTCACCACACTAAATGCCCAAAGCATATGTAATAAAATTCCACAACTTCATGCTTAGCTCCATCATAACAAACCCAATATTCTTTCCATCACTGAGACCTGGCTTAAACCACACATAAAAGACTCAGAACTAACTCCACCTAACTATGGTATTATCAGAAATGATAGAACAAATAGGAAAGGGGGAGGTGTCTCCTTTACTCCTTATCCCTCTCAGTCACCCCTTACTCTAAACCTATCCCCAAATTTGTAAAAGCTGAATTACTTCTAGCCCTCCTTCAAGTAAATAAACAAAAATGTATCTGTATAGCCACTTTATACATCTCTCCTGAAGACAATGTCCCAGTCCTAGAAGATATTCTCTCCTGGTTCTCAACCAGTATCACTAACAAAACTATAATCCTCGGGGATGTTAGCATTAATTGGGATAATAATCAATCCCCAACCAACTCCCTAAATATAAATCTTTATAACTTCACACAATTTGTTAACTCCCCAACTAGACCCTCCAAAGACTTCATTTCTGGTAGCACCCTGGACTGGATACTAGTTTCCCATCCTCACTACTTCTCCAGTAGTGGCATCCTTCCAGATCCACTAGGGGACCATCTTCCCACTTTCACTCATCACCTTCCTTCCTTCCTACAACTATCCCACTTCTATATCACCACTCGGCTTCTAAAATACATTAATCACAATGCTTTCTCCGACACTCTAAAAAGAACAAACTGGAACCCACTAAAAACTTTACCCTGGGAAAACGCTGCCACATGATTCAATACAACCTTCTTAAACTTGCTAGACTCCTTTGCTCCCCTGAGAACTAAATGCATAAAAAGTAATTCCGTCCCTTGGCTAACTAAGTATACCCTAGTTATCATGCAAAATTGTGATAAAGTCTGGAAACACTACCATAAAACTAAAACTACTATTTCCCTCAATGAATACAAAACACTTCACAACAAAGCAAAAAAACTCATCAACGCCAACTGTAAAGCCTATTTCTCCACTCTTCAAAATGAACACAACAACAATCCCAAAAAATTCTGGGATGGAATCTCCTCCCTTCTAAACTCAAGTAAAAATGAAAACCCTTGTCATGACCCAAATGCCTCTGACTCAGATCTAGCTACCCAATTTAACTCATTCGTTATCAATTCTGTTTCGAAACTAACATCATCCTTTACCAATAACCTAGCTTCCCCTCAACAATTTCCACATAACCCCTTCTCCTGCAGCTCCACTAGCTCCCAACCTCCTCCCTTCTCCACTAACCCTATTCCCATCTCTACTATAAAAAAAATTCTTCAAAAATTAAAATATTGCTCTAATGCACCTGATGAAATACCCTCATACTTCCTAAAGATAGTTGTAGAAGCCATTGCCTACCCTATCTGCATCCTAATAAATGGATCTATTTCTGAATGCCATGTTCTCCAGCTCTGGAAAAAGGCCTATATTATCCCACTCCATAAAGGTAGAAATAATAATGATATCTCCAACTTCTGCCCCATCACTATCCTATCCCCCATTTCTAAACTTCTTGAAAAATGTTTCCACCTACAACTCCTACCCTAGCTTATAAATAATAACCTTCTTACTCCCACTCAGCACGGATCCTGCCCTGGCCATAGCACCACCACATCTATCCTTTCCTTCCTGGAAACTGGAAACAAAGCCCGTGACTCTGGTCTCATTGTTTCCAGCCTCCTCCTAGACCTCTCTAAGGCCTTCAACACCATCTCTCATAACCTTCTTCTTACCAAGCTCTCTAAACTAAATCTATCCCACTCCTCTATTAACTGGTTTACCAGTTACCTATCAAATAGGCAACAAGCAGTGAAGTAGAAAAAAGCTATTTCACCTTTCCAATACACAATCACAGGTGTACCCCAAGATTCAATTCTTCGACCCCTTCTATTTAATATTTTCATTA
This sequence comes from Protopterus annectens, assembly GCF_019279795.1. Lineage (NCBI taxonomy): Eukaryota > Metazoa > Chordata > Ceratodontiformes > Protopteridae > Protopterus > Protopterus annectens. The sequence continues at coordinate 940,013,919 of NC_056725.1, read as the reverse complement.
ATGACTTCTACCAGGCCATCCCTAACACTAACCTCATCCAATATGCAGATGACTGGACAATAAACTGCTCTGCTTCCTCCATTTCTACACTAATATAACTAACCCAGGATGTATTCTCTGCTACAGAATAATGGATGCTAGAGAACCATCTAGCACTAAATGCTTCTAAGACTAAGCTAATGTGATTTTCCCCCCTCTAAAAGTATTACCCTAGACAAACACTCTTTCTCTATTACCAGCAAAAATAACACTTCTCTTGAAACTGTCTCCACTGCCAAACATTTAGGTATCTTAATTGATGACCAACTAAAGTTTGATAACCATCTGCAGACAAACATAAAAAACTCATAAAAAAACTAGGTATGCTTTATCGCCATTACCATTTTATCTCTCCCCCCCACCAGGCTCATTCTTGCTAATACATACCTCATCCCTTCCCTCCTGTATGGGGCCTCTATCCTTAACAATATAAAATCCTCCCTCAAATCAAAACTCTCCTCCTGTTACTATAAAATCTCAAAATATGCAACTGGCCACAGATCCAGTCCCCATCACTGCACCTCCCTGCACCAATTGAATTGGCTTGAACTGCCCAATTATCTTACCTATATGCAACTCATCCAAGCACACAAACTTATCTTTAATCCCTCTCTCTACCCCTCCTTCACCTTGACCTTTAAAATGCATCTTCCTAACAGATGCCTATGATCCAGCCTACAAAATCTAATAGAACTGCATAAACCCACCCAACCATCTGGCAAACATCTCCTTTCCTTTTGCCTAGCACGCCACTGGAACTCTCTCTCACACATCTCATCCATACCACTAACATTCTCTCTGTCTTTAAATCTCTTCTCCACTAACACCTAACGTCACAATGGGAATTCTCTTGCTCTCATCCTACATAACATCCCTAACTATAATTTCTTCTTATTTCAAACATATCTGCTAATTGCCTCCTCAGCAACTGACACTCTGTATTCCTCCTTAAATCATTTAATGGGGTCTTTATGCATTTGCATTTGTTACAGCAAATGCCAGTTTATTTAATTATTGTTAAAACTGTGATATTTTATTTCTAAATTCTCAATAGCCTTTTGTATCTTATAAATTTATAATTATTATTTTGTAGTTTTTTGTAGCTTAAAAATTTACAATTGTTATTTTATAGTACTATTATTTACTAGTTGTATTCCTGGAGCTTTTCTGCCCAGGACTCCATTGAAAACAGGCTTCTCGTGGCCCACTGGACCACTCTGGTAAACAAACTTCAATTAAAATAAATAAATAAAATAAATATGGCAATATTTTTAAAAAAGTTAAAATTAAAGATTTGAATGAAGAAGAAAACTAATATTATGACGTAATAAAAAGATGGGATGTAAAATGGAATATAATTGAAAAAATAGGAATTATTAGTATGAAAAAATACTGGTGAAGTATTATTATGTGAAGCTATGGAAGGATAAACAGGAAAGAGTTTAAAAATTGATTAGAGACAGGAGAGGAAGATTTAAATAAAGATGTTTTGGAGATGCAGGAATTTTTATGGAGGCTTATGATTAAAAAATGTTCCTATATGGTCAATATGAAGTATAAGCAAAAAATGGCCATTAATGGGATAACTTATGGACTATATGAAAATCTGAATGAGAAAGAGAATGGGCCAGATTCAGGAAGCCTCCGTGTAAGAGTTATAACTCTTACACGGAGGCTGCAGTTAAACTGTGTGATGTCAGCATGTCATGCATATGCATGAGGTGCATGAGGCATGCTGAATCACACCAGTAACTCTTACACGGTCCGTGTAAGAGAGTAGGGGGCGTGTCTGTAGGCTAAGCTCTGCAAGTGGACACGCCCCCGGAAAACTAGAATGGCTGAAAGTAAACAGCCACGAGAAAGGCCATGAAAATGTGAATAAACACACTATACAACACATGCCCCGACTGGCCATCAGTGTATAAAGTGAAGAGATGTCATAAAAGTAAATGAAAACCTTTTTTTTTTTTTGTTAAACCCCGTAAATGTTTGCTACTGTGTGCGTGGGTGTGCTACTAGCGCAATCACATTTAGCAGTCAGGGGAAAAGGATATAAGAACTAAATATGCAAAGTAAGCCAAGAAATAATAGCTTAGTGGTAGAGTACCCGCCCTATGAGTAGGCAGGCAGGGTTCGAGCCCCTACAACAACCTTTTAGTTATTTTTGTAAATAAGCCCTAGAACGCCCCCAGACAGTATTGTACAAATGTAAATGTATTCCCTTTGTAAAATGGAATGAAACAGAGCATATATTTTGAAGTAACATAAGAATAAAATAGTCAGAAATGTACTGATAGCTAAGCTGCCGTGAGACAGAGTGCCCGTAGCGAGTAGTGTTCAAAAGCTGCAAACTGCGTGCCCGTTGCCAAGCAGCGGATAAACAGGCTGAAACTGTGGGCAATTAGCTGAACATGTGTGTCACTAGCCAATTAAGATTTATCCCAGCGCACACCGTTTAGCGCGCCCTCCCACAAGCTAACTGCCAGTGCGATAAGTACCTCAGCGCAAACGAAGCGCAGACCTGGTTTAAAGTGCTTAAAAGTGCCTTTATGGCACTTTGATTGACAGGTCCTGTACTCAGTTCCAAAGTTTGCTAAGAAAATAAATTCCCACTGTCAGTCTCGAACCCAGGACCTTGGTAACATTAGTCCGTATGACCTACCACTAAGCCATGCCTGCTTTACAAGAACAAACTGCTAAAATAAATATAACATGTAATAGTAGGAATCAGTATAAAGGTAATATAGGAGATGTACTATCCAAAGCATGTTTGGTAGAGTTTTAATGGCCAAATTACTGGATTCCCATACTAGTTCAGTGTGAGCAGAAACAGCACTGCTACCTGTTAGCTTGTACATAATAATGTAAGGTAATGTACATATGTGAAGGTATGTATATCTACACATACATATATATAAATATATATTAATACATATGAAATATAATCGTAGGTCTCAGTAGCCATACACACTCACTACAGGAAAAAGTTAACATAATTGCTGCAACCTGAATCTGCAACACAGCCTGACCCCTGTGTGACCTACTCACCCTTCTAACTGCCTCAACACTTCGATTGACAGGTCCTGTACTCAGTTTGAAAGTTTGCAAAGTAAAAAATTCCACTGTCAGTCTTGAAACCAGGACCTAGGTAACATTAGTCTGTTTGACCTACCACTAAGCCATGCCTGCTGTGGAAGAGCACACTGCTAAAATAAATATAACATGTAATAGTAGGACTCAGTATAAAGGCAATATAGGAGATGTACTATCCAAAGCATGTTTGGTAGAGTTTTAATGGCCAAATTACTGGATTCCCATACTAGTTCAGTGTGAGCAGAAACAGCCCTGCTACCTGTTAGCTTGTACATAATAATGTAAGGTAATGTACATATTTGAAGGTATGTATATCAACACATACATATATATAAATATATATTAATACATATGAAATATAATCGTAGGTCTCAGTAGCCATACACACTCACTACAGGAAACAGTGAAGATATATGCAGCAACCAGAATCTGCAACACAGCCTGGCTCCTGTGAGACCTACAAAGCCCTTTAACTGCTTAAAGGTGCCTCTAGCACTGTGATTGATAGGCCCTATACTCAACCCAAAAGCAGAATATGAGCATACTAGTAGGCCCTACCACAAGACCATTGTAACACTAGTCTGTATGACCTACCACTAAGCCATGACTCTCATACAGGAATATAGTGCTAAATAAGTGGAACATGTAATAGTAGGAATGAAGATAAAGGCAATATAGTATGTCTACTACCCAAAGCATGTCAGGCAGACTTTTATAGTCCCAATTACTGGATTCCCATACTAGAGTAGTGTTAATGGAAACAGCCCTGCTAATTGTTAGCTTGTACCCAATAATGTCAGCTAATGTACTATGTATATGTACACAGATATATATATATATATATTCATATAGCAATACATATGACATATAGTTGTAGGTGTCAGTATGCATACACACTCACTACAGGGAACAGGCAAGATAAATGCAGCAACCTGAATCTACAACACAGCATGAAGCATGGGAGATGTACTAACCTTCACACTCACAGAACACTGTCAACAGCATACCAGCATGGTCCACGCCCTACAATCTGAAAGGGCAACGCCTATCTCACATACCCTTTTATAGCAGTGTCCTGAAATCACAGTGAGACATGCAATTAGTACGCACCAGCTGCTTGCAATTAGCAAATGCTGCCTTACAATTGGTGCAGAGGCCATCACATGGATCCATGCAGATACCTACAAAAGTATTCAGTACCCACACTCCACTCATGCAATACAGTCATTGCACTAACCGAATGAGAAAGAGAGAGAGAGAGACAGACAGAGAGAGAAAAATATATGCACCGACAGCAAGCAGCAAAACAGCAGCAGCAGCAGCAGCAACAGCAGCAAAATACAAGCAGCACGACTGACTCAAAAGCTGCCACAAACACAGGTAATGCAAAGTAGCAGGTTAATCCTGTGTATACTGTGACACCTCCAAATGTATCATAGTTCACTATCAATAGGTATGTCCATGAGATAGGTTGTGTGTAGATAGTCATGAAATATAAACATATGTAAAATTGTTGTACATGTGGGCCATAACTAACACTTCCATAGCTTAGAACACAAGGCCAGTTGTGCATATGATGCAGTAGTTCCCAGGGTCAGTAGAGGTTCCTCCTCATTGGTGTGGGACCACTGTGTATGTATGGCACTGTTCAGGTACATATCCTGTAGTATGGCCATGGATTAATATCAGTCTGTCATGTGGTGCTATGTCCTCCAGGGGTGAATGTAGCACACATCCAGGGATACCATTCCGTAACAGTGATGATATGTGTTCTGCAATGATGAGGGTGGCTCTCACCTGGACATGTGAGAGGATAGGGAGGTTACAGTCATCTGGGATAAGTAATAACACGTGTGTAGGACAATGGGGGGGGGGGGTACCTGCACCTAAACTGTCTGCAAAATTGTTGGCAATATCTGTGCATTTGGTGAATGTGAAGCATCTTAACACTGCAGACAACAGATGCCTCCCGTCATGTGAATCTGCCCTGTGCTGCAGTAGCCTCCTACTATTGTTATACAATATGCCTGTATCTGTAGTCCACTGGACAGGATTAATAAGTGGTGTGCAGTTGTTCTGGGTTAGATAACTGTGTGCACAGTACATGCAGTATGTGGGATGTCTGTGGTAAGCATATGCAAATGTGCTGGCGGTGTGTGTTGTGGCTTCCACTGGCCCAGTGGGCTGCATGGATAGCATCACTGTCATAACTACTGAATAACTGTGTAATCACATGCATACATAGCAAGGTAGTGTATTGTGCTTGTGGTGTTGTGATATGTATATCCAGGCTGAGTAATTTGTGTCCACATCACAGGGTTGGATGGCAGCACACATCCAGTATGTATGGATGAACACCCAGAATGTGTCACACGTGTCACCTGTGCAGACGATCTGGCCATTACCTGTGCATCCCCACAACACACACACATGCAACATATGGCAGAAGTACTATAGCAGTACACACATGTTCATAGGTTCATACTAGGCTATCTGCCCGAGGGCATTTACAAGACTAGCCCATAGTTTTGTGGCTTACGCCACCCCTTTAGTATGGGGAACCATACCCATTATTTTGCTGTGCCTCTGTCGAGCAGTGACACTGAGGTAATCCCTGGGGTATATCTGCGATCTCCCATCCATTGGTCAAGATTTCTAGAACAAGGCCATCGAGGTGCTCTGCCTCACATATACCGTGATTTTGTTCCACAGCATAGGGAGTCTTTGGTTGATGAATCTATCCCTCCAGCATGTCCTATTAATAGCCGTGTGGAGGTTTAAGTCTCCTGGCCTTGTGGCTCTGATGGATCTAGATTTTTTAGGTGAAGCATATTCATCAAATCTGGGTCTGACATGGCCTTGTATGTTGGGCAAAGGTCACCTCTGAGCAAGCGGTGCGACTGACTACAACATACATGGACATGCTGGAGGGCAAATTCTAACTGAGAGGCTCCCTTTACTCTGTAATGAGCTCGAACAGTTGAGAATGAACAGTTCATAGGTTCATACTAGGCTATTTGCCCTAGGGCATTGGTAAGCCTAGAATGTGTTTGTCTTTTGCCACCCAATCAGAAGTTATGCTGCTATGCCCTTGTCCGACTTTTAGTATACTACGCCTCTGTCTAACAGTGACATAGAAGTGATACCTGGGGTACAACTATGATCTCCATCCACTCATCCAGATTCCTATGGAAGAGAGTCAATGAGGGACTCTGCCTAACCAGTAGTGTGAGCTCATTACAGAGTGAAGGGAGCCTCTCGGTTAGGAATATGCCCTCCAGCATGTCCATGTATGTCAGTGCTGAGGTCCAGCTCTCCTGAGCATGTGGCTGTATGGGACTCTGATTGCCTGAGGTACATCACGTTCATTACTGCTAGGTAGGACATGGCTGTATATGGCATGCACAGATTGCCCCTGAACAGGCAGTATGCCACTGAGTCCAGCTGGATTCACTTTACCTGGGCAGCATATGACATCTGTGTGAGCCATTGCATCCCCTTGATGATGTACTGTTGTCCTGTACCAGTTGCTGTAGGTGTCTGGTTAGGTACATCCCAAAAGGTGCATTGTATGCAATTATAGGCCTGATGATGGATGAGTACAGAGGCACAATGACCTGCCATACATGTGAATCAGTCATGATTAGCTGGGCTATATAACATGTCTGTCAATCCACGTTGCCCATGTGGTAGACAAATGACAGACTGCTACCATGTTTCTTCCCCAGGTCCCCAACCACGCCTACTGTACTCAATGGCCTAACACCTATGTTGTACTGTGCCACCAATGTGGAGGCGGGGGAATCTGCATTGAATACTGATTCCGCCTCCCTTGTTCAAGTGTTGTGGCCGACAAGAATGGTAACAGCTATAACGTGGTAGTACTGGTGTGCTCCTGTGAAACCTGAAACAGGTTCATGTTACTGCACAGATATCGATGTCCATAATGCTAGGTAGGGTTTTGGGTGCGTGCATCCTTGGGTCTAGACGTCCAGTGTTGAGTAGCATCACTCTTACTTCCTCATCCTTTGTGATACAAATGGATGTGGGTTTGCCTTATGAGCCTTGCCTAATACAGGCACAATGGGTGTAGCAGGAGGCTCCGCCAAATGTCAATAGGACTGTGGTGACAGGTGCAAGCTGTCCCTAGCAAAGCATACCACCCCAAGATGGCAGGGATTGGCACACCTGTGAATGACACCAGTATGTCAGTCAATTGTTGGAAGGGATAATTGTGCCTTGATATTGTGGCATTGTTCTAGGTGAGGGTAGGATGCTACTCAAGGTCAGGGTCAAACTGTCCTGGGCTACGTGCTCAGAGAGCTCTGTAATGTCTCATGTCATGTAGTCCAGGGAGGAATGTGTCAGGCCATTCACAGCAGCATGGACATTGACTGAGTCATACCTGTACCTGCCTTGGGGTTACCTGACTGTTTGTGTTATGTGGCAGGTCATAGTGCCTGACAGGCTGCACACCGTGACCCTCACCTCGTTAAGCCTGGTGAACGTGATGTGAGTGTGCCTGATCATAGAGGCACCTAGTACAGGTGTATGAGGTGTGTTGTTAACTGTTAATGGCTGTGAGTGTTCAGCACATTGGCTTTGTGTGATATGTGTTGCACATGTTAGTTCATGTGGTAGTGGTTGCCTGGATGTCTGCATAGGAGGTCTCTGCTGCATAGGCAGAGCTGTGGTCTGAGCCTACAAGTATGATCATGTGTGATCATGTGTTAGGTCCACTGTTGTGTTAGGTCTACGTGAGACTGGAAGTGTAGTGAGTGATCCCCTTTGCCACGTGACTGGTTATGGCGGTATTGAGTAGACAGAGCCTAGCCTCCAGTCTGGTATATGGTTGCATCACTCACATGAGTTTGAATTTGTCGTTAGGAGGAGGGGGTTGTCTGTGTACATGCATCTGTTCTAACATTGTCTCTGGAGTACCACACTCACCAGCTGGACTGAGGAGGAACTGACAACTGACCTCTGGACATGCTAGAATACTATTGTGAACTCTGTAATCACTAATGATTGAAAACAAGGTCCAGTGGGGAGTGAGGGTGTACTGACATTACCTACAACTGCTGACTGACATAAAAGCGTCCAGTGAGCAAATGCCAGGTAACCTAAGTGCAATGTGTCACAATGAAGTAAATGCAACAATGACAAGCAGTCACTTGCTGTCATGTGTAACATGGAAGAACGTACAGTAAGCAATGCAGATAACAGTAGTGAGTCACAGATGTGTTTTAAAGATGTGTACTATGTGGAAGTAGCATACCAGTGAAATAACAAGCTAACAGATAACAAGCATATAAACAAAGGTAGATGCAGGAGGCCTGGATGTAGTGTTTGCTACAACAAACAAGGTGTAGCAATGTCAGTAAGATACAGCTCAGATATGCATGCACTATAAACCTGATACCAGATGTCCCCAGCTATGAATGGCAGAGTACAGCCTATTGTCACACATGACTGCAGACCACAAACCTCGTTAATGTTAAATAACTGGCCTAAAGGACAACTGCCCATACCAGAAGTAATACACTTGTACACTGGGCCCACAATCAGCAGTTCCCAACTTCAATGGATGAAAGATATGTGTCCTGCCACCACAGTGCTTGCCACCAACCTCCCTAATGTAAAACAACTGGTCTGAAGGCCAAGTACTTAGTACAAATGACATAGAATGATAGCTACACTGTAATCAGGTTTTAACCAATCAGTAATAAGTAGAAGTTAACACTCCCTGTATAGAATGTGTACCATGTATTGTTGAGATACTATGCTGATAACCTGTTTGTGTACCTTTCCAGATAGACATGGCACCTAAGAGAAATCCGCGCACTCTGCTGCAGAGGATGACGTGATCCACCAGAGCCTGGTGCGTGAGTATGCCATCCTGTTTTCACGCACCACCCAGAACCAGCAGGAGAGGTCTGCACTGTGGCAAAGCCTTGTTAGCAGGATAAATGATGTTGGCATGCATGATAGGACATATGAGCAGGTGAGACATCACTGCAGTGATTTGATTAGAAATGTCCGCCAGCGTGCTGCAGATATCCGCAGGCAACAGGCTGCCACAGGTGGGGTGGCCACACATCCCCTCACCAGACAGGAGGGGCTACTGCTAAGTGTTGTGGATCCAGCCCCAGAACAACATCTGCCATCATGCATCATGATGGAGGTTGGATCCACACATCAGCAAGACAGTGAGCGTGCAGGTAAGATGCCATATTCATTTATTGTTATTACTTTTACATTTGTTGACCCATATAGTCTAGCTGGATATGAGTTCATTTTCAGTAGAGGCATGTGGAGAAAAGCTCCACACATAACGTAATAAAGGCAGACAGACAAGTTGTCAATACAGACAGCCAACATAATAGAATTGTACACCAGCCTGTTAATTAAATAAACATACATGTAAGGAAGTCAAACAGTTTATAGTCATACACAATGTACCGTTGGTTTCAAAGCAATCCTACCTAAAGCATAATGGTTATGCAATAAGGCAAAAGCCATATACAAAATAGTTAGGGCTCAGAAGGGTAGAGAAGTAGGAGTATGACAGATACAATGATATGGAAGAGGCAGGAGTCAAGAAGGGAAGTGAGGAAAAGAAGGAAGACAGTCAAGAGGAGGTGGGAGGGATGGGAGAAGTAGGTCAGAGCATAGAAGGACATCAAGGTGAAAGAAACAGGGTAGAAGCTAGTTTCTATGCACAATGAGGGGTTAAAGGTGAATAGAGCATAGGGAGAGGGACATTAGCCTGGACTCCAAGAAGAACAAAGCCAGTGGTTTTGGAAGTACAATTTGAGTTGACGATTGAAGACAGGTACGGGTGAGATTAGAGTTAACTCCTGGTATGTACATATGACTGTTCTGTACGCTGTTACTCCATGCACGCATAAGGTGTGCATGTGGTATGTATCTGTCATCATGATATATATACAGACATGATGTGCAGCTGATGTGTATAAGGGAACTAGTGTACTACTGTACTGTATCATGTGCAAAACAAATGGCACACATGTGCCCACTGACATTACTCTCTTCACACTTCCAGGTCCCTCCCATGTATCACCGAGGCAGGCCATACATGCTGGTGAGTCTTTTAACAGTATCTGTAAAACAATTTATAAAACTAGGAAGAGTAGTGTAACTCTGTAGTAGACATGCTGGTGACTGTGTCCACAAAACCTGTAATTGACAGGTAGTAAATTGAGTAGTGTAACACGGTATTGATGTGTGTGTTTACTGTGGGCTGTGCATGTGTGCAAGTGTGCCTGTGCCCAAGTGTGCATGTGTGTTAGTGTCCATGAGTGCATGTGTCCATTTCTGAATGTGTGCATTAGTATTGAAGTTCATCTCTTTCAAATATGTATTGAGACTGTAATCTGTGTTCCATGTTTTCCTCCCGTAGGTTCTGGTCCTGCTCTGGTGACCTGCAGCAGGGAACCTGAATCTTGTGCCCCAGGTACTGATGATGATGAAATGTCTGTAATGGTGCAGGAAGGTGTGTCTGGGTCCGCCATTGGTCAGCCAATTGACAGTACACAGCTTTCAACCCCGTCCTTGCGCACAGTCATCCTGCCGTTACATCCTTTATCACCATTGTCCCTAGGTGATGGACAGTCAGCAGTGGGCATAGATCAGGGTAATGTGGTACCTGTGGCACATGCATCCTCACACGGCAGCCATGTGCAGAGGCCTCGAATGGTACCACGCAGACAGTCGCCCATGGGTTCTCGGGGGGGCATCCGTGGCCATACTGCCTCTGGCCGACGTGCCCAGGGAGGTATGTCAACCTCCACTATGTTTAGAACTGTCATGCAGGCACAGGCACGTATGGAAAGGTACACCAGACAGGGTCTGAGGGAGATGAGAGCATGTCGCATAGCCATGACAGACAGCATCCGTGATGTTGCGAATGCTATCCGTAACTTCACAGATGTCGTTGACAGACGTTGTGGGGGCATACAACAGCTGCTCCACAACCAGATGTCCATGGGCCAGGGCGATGGTGTGCGGCTATGGCCGACGCGGGCCGTATGCCAGCAAGAGGACCAGCTGGCAGTGGTCATGACGACAACGGGCCCACTGCTGCTCAAGTGCCAGCACCAGCCCCAGCAATGCTGGGTCTGTGCTGTCATCCAGACGCCCCAGGAGACCATGTGCACGTGGCTCTGGACAGTCCCAACAGGGAACTGTGTCCAGTCAACACACCCCTGCTTCCGATGACAGTACCCAGTCTGGGTTAGTACCGGATACGGCCCGTAGCACCCCTGCCAGGCACAGGTACCGTGTCCATGCCCACAGACACTGATTTGGATGACCTGACAGGTGCAGTCTGTGGCTGTCCACAAAACCCTGTACATGGCAGCCATTATGTGGGACTGTGTGCGTGCTTACACACATGTAGAAACCTAACACCTAGGGCAAACACATACACACACACACTGCACCAACAACGGTCCACCCTGTACTGCTGCCCCTCACAAACACACATACACACACATGTCAATTGGTGTTACCAGTGGCCGGCTTGGGCATATCTAACCCACACCCTGTGCATATGATGACACTGTGCCACCTCCTGCATACTACAACATCGGTGCAGGTAAAGGTAAACACGTTGCTGATGCACAGGGTGACTACATAGATGTGTATAAGTAGTAACATGTTGGTAACTGTTGTGTGTTGCAGTATAAATGTGTGTATATCCCATCAGTCCTGCTGCAGTAACTGTATGAATGTCCTCAGTTGTTATCTGCACCCATACTACTTAACAAAGTGTACCTGCTGCACACCATCACATGCTAACATTGACTATGGCAATGTGCATCTTGTGCTGTTATGTAGATTCAGCTACATGTATCTGTTCTGTCACACATGCATTTATACACACCCTGCTACCCACACACATGCACACGCCACCTGCCATTCCCATTATTTATCACCCTACATGAGTAGCTGTTGATACATGACAGGTACACATTTCAGAAGTGCACTATGTTGTTTACTACTGGCATCCCCTTCTCTACCTGTACTCACAGGGTGCAGGCAACCTCATCAGTTGGAAGATGTAATGTGCATCAGGTACTGTAGTACCCTGATTGCCACAGCAAACATGCTTCCCATACGGAAATGCACACACAGACACATCCCACATCCACACACTTGCCACATTCAGGCTTCAGAACACTATCTAGGTATATTCGGGTACATGTGCATGTTCAAGTAGCATGTAACACTATACTGAGTACTGGCACTTAGTTGTCTGTAGTCATGTTGTCTGTATAGAATAAAAGAAATGTTTTATTATCCTACTCCGGTTTGTGGACATTACTTGAACAAGTGTTACCTTACATGTGTTATCAGTACCAACACTTTCTGTTTTGTTTGTATAGGGTGCTATCAACATCACTGCTTGTTAAGGGTAATGACCACCCTGCAGTGCATAGCCCCATGTGGCAAAAGCCACATCCCACCCCATCATTGTGCACACACACTAACCCCACCAACAGTAAAACACATACTTTCCATTTGCAAGGTTCAAACCCACACCTAACTGTGCAATGACAGTAGAAACAGACACATTAGCAGAGTGTGCTATTTGCAGTAGTTGGAGAAACGTTTACTAATGCTGTACTTAGAGGGTGCTGACATCATCTGTGTGTAGGAGGAGGGATGTGCACCCTGTAGTGTGTTCTCCCAGTTGGCAAAAGGCAGTTAACCCTCCCAGCATAGTGCACACACATAAACCACACTCATACATTCCCTTTGCAGGATTCAAACCCCACCTAACTACGTTATGACACTGAAGAAAGACACATTAGCAGAGCGCTATGCAAATTACTGGAGGACTTTACTACAGGTGATATAGTTATACAGTCCTGACATCATCACTATTTCAAAAGGGGGATCTGCATCCTGTACGATACTGTCACGGTTGCTAATAGGGACATTTCCCACACACACACATCGATGTGTTGGAGGTTTGCATATGTGGCGGATTCAGAACACCAGTGTGATTAGTATATGGTTTGATTGCAACAATGAGGGATATACTCCCAGTGGTGATTATACTCATGTTTGTAAAGATCAGCTCTAGTATATCTGCCCGTCTTGTGGGAAGGTTGGTTACCTGTTCCATAGCCAAAGAATGTCTGATCAATGGGAATCTTAGAGCTTGGGTATTGTGGCCTGTGTAATGTACACAGTCTATGTTTGGGTAGCTGGCATCACCCAGTATGATGGTGTTTGCAGAGTAATCTAAACTCTCCTGTGTCAGCATGAAGGCTGTGTGGGAGACCTGAGTTTGAGAGGGTGCTGTAACAGCTCCTCTGTGTCTCTTTCCATGTGGTCCAGGGAGGTATGTCCCAACAGGTAGCTGACTGTGACCCTCCCTTGCTCTGTCTGGAGTGCGCACGCCTGTCAACAGCTCATGTCAAGCAAGTGCACACCCTCATAAATGATGTGGAAGCCTTCAAAGGCCCAAGGCCTGTTGAAAATATGGACCAGACTGCAGATACCTGTATAGAGGCATTCTGTGGACACATTCAGGAATGCATGGATCATGAAGCCACATATGAAAGCATGACCCAATTCTCCAAAGACAGATGTCCTGGGCACTGGACACCAGCCATAAACACACTATACAATAGAAGGATGGCGCCACTACATGATACAACAACCTCCCAAAATGTGAAGGCACCACTGATGAGTATTGGAAGACAACTACAGGCACCCATATGATTGTCTAAGGCCATCTTTGAGAGAGGATTCCACAAGCCACTGAGGATAATCACAAGGCTGCCTGTAGTTATGTTAGTAACCTGGGTGGTACTACCCAGATATGCTCAGAGGTAATACAATATGTCACACAAAATATAAAACACACAGACATTGCCATCATCCTAGTGGACAGGTTCAATGCTGCCTTCTCTCCCCACCACACCAAAAGGGAACATATGTCTCGCATCACAGTGCTTCCCCTGACATCACAGATGCTCAGGTAAGAGATGCCCTTCCCAAAGCAGTAAACACTGCATCAATGGGACCAGACAGTGTCCCAGGCTGTGTCCTACATGAACCACAAGAAGAGCTACACCCAGACATAACACCACTGTTCAATCCCAGCCTTAATACATGATATGTGACCAGAGAGTGGCATACAGCAACAGTGGTCCCTCAACATGCAGGTGGTGCCGTCACGGATCCTGGACACTACTACCCATATGTCTGACTAGCTTTGTCTGCAAAGCTATGGCAAGAATCATCAAGAACCTCACATATCTAGATATTGTGGACCTACAGACATGTCACCATACACAGTTTGGCTTTGTCAATGGCAAATCCTGCCTATCAAACCTGTTTGCTTTGTTTGAAACAGTCACCAAGGCCACTGTCAAGGGGTAGGAGGTCCACACAGCCTACCTGGACCTTGCATAAGCCTTGGATACAATACCCCACTTGTGCATTCTAGGGAAGCTCACCAGTGTACATATTAACCCCTATGTCACTATGGGTATTGCACAGTGGCTCAAGGGCAGAACACACATGGTAGAATTGCTGGAGCCATGTCAGCCTCCAACCTGGTACAAGTGGTGTCCCACAAGGCAAAGCCCTAGGGGCTGTCATGTTCATTATATATTTGTCATAGGTACAGGCCAACATGGAAGTACTGTGGCTCAGCACGTCACAGGTGACTGCAGACCGAACACCATAATCAACTCAACAGCTAACACACGCATCCTCCAAAAGGGACTCTTGCAAACACACGACTTGTGCCACAGCCATGGCCTCAACATGAATGACAGAAAGAGTATAGTCATCCCTTTGTCAAACAGTAAATGACCACAATGTACCACATATGTGTTAATCCAGTAAGTGCAGACCTAGGAATTATGGACCTTGGGGTACGAGGTTGATAGCATCCTACCATTTGACAACAACATGGACAAAGTGGTTAGGTAAGCATGTGATATGGGCCACATCATCATGGGATCCACATGTAGGCCAGGGAGGACATTGTGCCCTTTACTCATCCCTCATCATGCCCATAATTGACTATGATGAACCTGTCGGCATGCACCTTACCAGACACCTGCAGCAACTGGGGCTACTACATATGTACCTCGACAAGGTGATCAAAGTGCTCAAACAGATGCCACATACTGACTGGTTAAAGTAGCAGCAGCTCTACTCAGTGACATACTGCCTCTTCATAGGCAATCTGTGCCTTACATAGAAGGCCAGGTCATACCCTCACGTAATGGCCATGCTGCATCTCAGAATATCCAGATCCCACCAGGATACACGCTGGAAATACATGAACTTCAGGAGTGATATACATAGGACATGGTGGAGGGGCACATTCACAACTCAGAGGCACCCTTCATTCCTGATTATTATCCCAATAGAGGTTAGGCGGACTGACTCAGTGACTATCCTCAAGAGCGATATTAATGACTGGATGTGACATTGTAGGGTTACCCTGGGTATCACTTATGTGTCACTGTGAGAAAGAGGCACAGTATAGTAACCTTGGAAAAGGGCATAGCAAGACAGATTCACAATGCATGTTGAAAGGCAGGCACATTCTGGCTAGGTGGATACATGCCCTGGGCAGATATTCCTGTACGAACCTATGGACCTATGTCTCTTTTTCACCATTGGCCCATGTGCTGTCAATCACCAATGTAATCTCAATACTCTGGTAGCATGTGCAAAGGTCAGTTGTCAGTCACCTCTATGGTACAGTTGTGGAATATGTGTGTCATGTAGTAATGTCACAGCTGCCACATGTACACAGTCAACCCTATCCCTACCCATTGATGTACATCACATGTATGAGATGGAAACACATGGCCAAACTGTAACAACAACATACAAGTCAGTCAGATGCATGGACACATATGACTCAGTCATCGTCCATGCCACCACAGCTGATGTGGGATGTCGCCCACTGGGATACGTGATAGGGAACATGGAAGGGATCACTGAGCAAGTGACCCAGGCTGGTAGACCCTGACCTTGGTTAGCATCAGACCCTCACCAGGGATTCCGACAAATTACTGAATGCTAATGAATAAGTGTATCTACAACACCCTAGCTGAATGGTTCTTAGCATGCAGTCACTGCATTGCTATGGAATACTGTCTTACCACTACCACAACAGGTGAAAACATGCAGCTCCTGTACATTAACAACATGTAGACCTTATGCCCCAGACCAGGTGTGCATCCCTCACTACTAGGCTGATAGCATCTACATCTCACACTGTATATACACATCCCACATGCAGCATCTGCACAGAAGACCACGGTCATAATGTTACCCTGTGCAAATACCATGTATTCACATGTGGCAGGCATCACACATGGTAACTATTGAAAGTCACAGGTACATATGTGTATTTGGCACACACATACATCATGTGTTCATTGCCATAACCGGTGTAATCAATGTCATGCATTATTGTGAGGGACAACCCACATACATGGGCATTCTGTGTGTGCACAACACACATGGCATGTCTGTAATCAAAAGCCATACATAATTGTGATATCGTTTAGAAATGGGTATGTGCATCCTGTAGTGTGTTTTCCCAGTTGCCAAAAGGGATATATCAATCATACACACACACACTTGTCATGTGCCGGATTCAAACCCCTACTTAACTATGTTAAGACACTAGAGACCGACGCATTAGCGCAGCGCTATTCGCATTACTGGGGAAAGTCCTTTCCCTGATATACTTATAGGGTGCTGACATCATCAGAGTTTAGAAAGTGGAATGATCATCCTGTGGTGTGTTTTCCCAGTTGCCAAAAGTGATGTTTCTTTCATACCCACACACTTACCCCCTTCACACACACTTGTCATCTGCGGATTCAAACCCTACCTAACTATGTTAAGACACTAGAGACGGACGCATTAGCACAGCGCTATTCGCATTACTGGGGAAAGTCCTTTCCCCTGATATACTTATAGGGTGCTGACATCATCAGAGTTTAGAAAGTGGAATGATCATCCTGTGGTGTGTTTTCCCAGTTGCCAAAAGGGATGTTTCTTTCATACCCACACACTTGTCATCTGCCGGATTCAAACCCCTACCTAACTATGTTAAGACACTAGAGACGGACGCATTAGCACAGCGCGCTATTCGCATTACTGGGGAAAGTCCTTTCCCTGATATACTTATAGGGTGCTGACATCATCAGAGTTTAGAAAGTGGAATGATCATCCTGTGGTGTGTTTTCCCAGTTGCCAAAAGGGATGTTTCTTTCATACCCACACACTTACCCCCTTCACACACACTTGTCATCTGCCGGATTCAAACCCCTACCTAACTATGTTAAGACACTAGAGACGGACGCATTAGCGCAGCGCTATTCGCATTACTGGGGAAAGTCCTTTCCCCTGATATACTTATAGGGTGCTGACATCATCAGAGTTTAGAAAGTGGAATGATCATCCTGTGGTGTGTTTTCCCAGTTGCCAAAAGGGATGCTCCTTTCATACACACTTACTCCCCTTCACACACACTTGCCACCTGCTGGATTCAAACCCCTACCTAACTATGTTATGACACTAGAGATGGACGATTAGCACGGCGCTATTCGCATTACTGGGGAAAGTCTTTTCCCCTGATATACTTATAGGGTGCTGACATCATCAGAGTTTAGAAAGTGGAATGATCATCCTGTGGTGTGTTTTCCCAGTTGGCAAAAGGGATGTTTCTTTCATACACACTTACACACACACTTACCCCCCTTCACACACACTTGCCACCTGCTGGATTCAAACCCCTACCTAACTATGTTATGACACTAGAGACGGACGCATTAGCACGGCGCGCTATTCGGATTACTGAGAGAATCCTTTTCTCCAATATACTTATAGGGTGCTTACATGATCAGTGTCTAGACAGGGGGACGACCATCCTCTGGTGTGTTTTCACATTTGCTAGGGTAACATTTGGACCAAGTGTGTGAGCATGCCCAGTTCAGCCTTCCTGTGGCATGTTGTGTGAAAGATGTCTCATTTATCTAAGTGTGTGAGCATGCCCAGTGTGGGCTTTACATATGTTGAACTCTGCAGCCCATCACATTTGTGGATGAGTGTGACCTTCAACAAATACCTCCATTTTATGGTTGTGTGTTCTGTGCCATGTTGTGTAGTTACTGTCCGAATGCTTTTGTGTGAACAAAACTGGGAGTATACTGTGCCTGCAGGTTTTGCATGGGATACTTTGCACACAATTGTCAACATCCGTTCATACTGACCTAACACTGTAGCACTGTCTAGTGTAGAGTTTCAGTACTTTCACTGTGGTGGTCAGTATCCTGGGCTTCAGTCCTATCACTGATTTACATTTCCATAGTGTGCACAACAGGCTGGTTAAGGTCCAGTTGTGCACATCTGCACAAAGGCAGTGCCTCTACAGACCCTGTTAATTGCTGCCCCATAAGCTTAACAAGTGTAGTCTGCAAATCTATGGAGAGGATCATAATTGAGCTCATAAACAAAGATATAGGGGACATGCAGACATTGTACCCATCCCATTTTGGCTTGGTCAGGGGCAGATCATGCCTTTTGTACTGGGTTGACATCTTCAAATTGGTCACTTAGGCCATTGTTGGGGAAAGGCAGTCCATACAACCTACCTTGGCCTTGCTAACACTTTCAACACAATACCCCACTCAGGTATTGTGGAAAGACCTCACAACTGAAATGTAAACCCATATGTCACAAGATGGGTTGCAAACTGGCTTAGGACGGGACCCACAGGGTTAGAGTTGCTGGCACTATGTTAGACTCCAGGCTGGTCACAGGTGGTGTCACACAGGGCTCAGTCCTTGGCCACCATTGTTTGTCATGTACTTCCCATGAGAACAGGCCAACATGGGAGGACTTTGGATGACAATGTTAGCAGATGAGTGCACACTGGGCACCATAGTGGACAGTGCATCACACACAGATATCCTTCAGAAGGGACACACAGTAACTGATAGCTGGTGCCAGGGCCATGGCCTGAAGTCAGAGTGCACAACATGTGTAGACATACCCTTCAGGAAAAGCAAGGTGACCCCAAGCTACCATATTGGTGGCAATCCTCTAAGCACAGAGGAGGTTATCACGGACCTGGGGACCCAGGTTGACAGTCGCCATTCTTCTCAGACTCACATTGCTAAAGTGGCTAGGAAGACCTTCTACATTGCCCACCTGATAAGGATGGGATTCACATCCAGATCTAGTGGGTCATTGTTCCCCTGTACTCTTCAGTTATCAGACCGGTGATCAAGTCAAATGCCCTATTCTGGCTGTATCTCACCCAACATCTGCAGCAATTGGAGACACCGTGACTGTCCGCCACCTAAAGGATCAAGGAACCACAACAGCTGTCATATGCTGCCAGATTGAAGACACTCACACTCTATTCACTCACATACCGTCTGCTTAGAGGTGACATGTGCCTGACATGCGAGGCCATGTCCAATCAGAGATTAATGGACATGCTCCACCTCAGACTCAGAAGATCCACCTGAACCACTAGTGCAGGTGACTGACACCTTAGCAGGGATGTATGTTGGACATGTTGTAGGGATGGAGTTATCACCCGGAGACTCCCTATGCTGTGGAATACAATCCTGGTCCATTTGAGGCAGAGCACCTTGCTGGCTGTGTTCAAGAGGTATCTTGACCTAATGCTAGTCGGAGAATGTGTTTGTCCATCAACACATTGTGTTTAGTTTGACATGTCATATGTCTTGTTTAGTATACTGTGCCTCTGTCTACCTGTGACATAACATTGATACCCAGGGTAAACCTCCCATCTCCCATCCACTCATTAGGATTCCTGTTGAGGGACTCAACCAGTGTCTTTATGGACAACCTGTAGTGTTAGTTTACTCATGTGTGGGGTGGCTTCTGTGTTTTGGATAATGCAGTACAGCCTGTCCTATATATGTCAGTGCTGGGGTTCAGTTCCCTCATGTGCATAGCTACCTGCCATTCAGATTGTACAAGGTGCAGCATGTGCATTGATTCCAGCTTGGACATGGCTTTCACGTCAGGCACAGCTTGCATCTGGGTGGACATCATGGCAGTGTGTGGAGCTGCACTCTGTTTAATCAGACTACACATTACATGTGTTCCAGCTCTGTCATACTCCTGGTGAGGTACTGTTGTGGACTTTACAGGTGCTGGATGTGTGTGCATGAGGTACACCCACAGGGGCTGTTGTGGTAATTTCTACTGGTGATGAAAGATAACTGCAAAACCAGAATGACCTCCCCTTAGCTAGATGTCAGACAGCATGGACCATACAATCACAACTGGAAATAGGATTCTACACCTACCACCCTAGAACACAGTAAAGGAAAGACACTACGGCTGATGCTGCTCAATGCCCAAGGTCTCTACCTCAAGCTGCACACACTCTATGCCCTTCTCAGTATGTAGCACATTGATGTCTGTGCTGTGCTTGAAACCTGGTTCACAGTTTCTGACAGCACCCCAGCACTATCGGGTGTTACCTCATCTCATGCATTCCGGCACCAGCATCCCGACAACAACAAGAAGGATGGTGGGTGTCCATATTCATCAAGGACACCCTCACCTCATGGTTGGTGGCAACACACTATGCATCGGAGACCATCCAGGTGCCAGTGACCGTAGGCAAGACTGCTCTGCAGTTTGTAGCATGTTACATGCCACCCGCTCAAACTCAGGTACCTCACACAGCTATCCTGCAAACACTGAAGGGGATAAATGTATCTCCAAACACCATCCTACTGGGTGATTCCAACTATCCACATATAGACTGGGATCACTAATCATGCCACAACACTCTAACACAAAGGTTCCAAGAGTTCATACACTGAAATGCCATGAAACAACTGGTCCCAATCCCCTCAAGTGGAGGCAACATACTAGAACACATCATCACAAACATGGGGTCACACTGTTCAACACCAGATGTATACCCATCATTGGTGAGATCAGATCATGGACTACTCTCAGTGGGAGTCCACATCCCACCCACACCCCAGATGGGAAAGGAAACGGTGAAGACCTTGTCAAATGCCGACTTCACATTTCTGAGCACTGGTGTGGTCTCTTTCAAGGCCCCCAGGCCAGCGGACACCATTACCCAAGCCACTGTATCACTTAGAAATGCCTTCTACCAGCACCTCCAGGACTGCATGGTTCAGGCAATCCAAAATAATGATGACTCTTTGTACCACAGGCAAGCATCCAGTCTGGTGGACCCTAGCCATAAACAAGCTGTACAACACAAGGAAGGAGCTACTACGATAGAGTGTAATCCGTATGGGGAAGACACCCTGCTCATTGTGAGTAAAACGCTGGGTTCCCCATACAATCATCCGAGGCATGTTTAGAGAGTAAACCCACCAGGACTCCAGGGACAATCATGAGGCCTTTTTACCTATGTTTGAAACCTGGGAGGAAACTCCCAGATATGCTCAGACTTAGTTCAGAATGATGTTGATATCACTGCACCTACAGACATTGGCAACATACTGGCTGACAGGTTCAGTGCAGATTTCTCCCTCCCCAACTGGGGGTATGCACACCAGAGGATTTTAGCCCAAACATCTCCACTGCTGGGGAGGGAACTGCTCAATCCAAGGCAGAAAACACTTTATCCATGGGACCTGATGGTGTCCCGGTTGTGTGCTCCATGAACTCAATGAGTAATTACACCCGCAGTTAGGGCAGCTGTTTAATCTTAGCCTCACCTCAGGATATGTTCCCAAGGAGTGGCATACATCAATGGTGGACCCACCTCACAAAGGTGGTGCCTCCACCAACCCCAGAAACTACCATCCCATCCCCTTGACAAGCCTGTTCTGCTAGGCTATGGAGAGGATCATAATGGGAATTCTAAATGAAGACATAGGGGACTTGCAGACATTGGGTCCAATCCAGTTTGGCTTTGTCAGGGCAGATCATGCCTTTTAAACTTGGTTGACTTTCTCAAAACACTCACCCAGGCCATTGACGTGGGCAAGGCAGTCCACACAGCCTACCTTGACCTGGCAAAGGCTTTCAACCAATACCCCACTCAGGTATCATTGAAAACATCACCAGCTTAATTGTGAACCCATACATCACAGCATGGGTTGCAAACTGGCTAAGGACGGAACACACAGGGTCAAAGTTGCTGGTGCCAGTTCACACTCCAGAGCTGTGACAAGTGGTGTCCCACAGGGCTCAGTCCTGGGACCACATTTGTTCAGTATCTACTTTTCAGAAGTACGAGCAAGCACAGGAGGATTATGGCTGACAAAGTTTGAAGATGACTGCAAACTGGGAAGTATAGTTGGAAACCCATCTGACACAGACATCCTTCAGAAGGGTTTCATAGAGACGGCTAACTGGTGCCACAGCCATGGCCTTGCATTACACACTAAACAATGCATAGCCATACCCTTCAGGAAGAACAAGGTTACCACTACTTCCCATCTAGGTGGCAATCCTGTAAGCACAATGTACATTATCAGGGACCTGGGCACCCAGATTGACAGTGACATTTTGTTTGACACTCACATTGCCAGGGTAGTTTGGAAGGCCTTCTACATTGGCCACCTCATCATGCAGTGATTCACATCTAGATCAAGGGAGGTCACTGTTCCCTGTACTCATCACTCATCAGACCAATGATTGCATACAATGCCCCATTCAGATTGGATGGGCCCACATATTCCTCGACAGGAGGTGAAAGGGTCTCAAACATATTTCTTATGCTGCCCGACTGAAGGAATTCCAGCTGTATTCAGTCGCGTACTGTCTGCTCAGAGGTGACCTGTGCCTGACATACAAGACTATGTCCAACCCAGGATTAATGAACATGCTTCACCTCAAGACCTCTACATCCATCAGAACTACAAGGGCAGGAGACCTAAACCTCAACACAGATATTAATAGGATGTGCTGAAGGGACAGATTCCTCACCCAGAGAGTCCATATGCTGTGGAACAACATCCTGGTACATGTGAGGCTGAGCACCTCACTGGCTTTGTTCAAGTGAGATTGTGACCAATGGATGGGAGATTGCAGGTATACCCCAGGGATAACCTCAGTATCACTGCTTGACAGAGGCACAGCAAAATAATGGGCATATTATCCATCAACTTGCACGGGTGGCAGAAGCCACAAAACTCTGGGCTAGGCTTATAAATGCCCTAGGGCAGATAGTCTAGTATGAACCTGTGAACATAGGCCTTGGGCAGTTCCTGCTATTAGGACAGTGGTCTGCAGCAAGCTATATAGTAGTAGTCAGTTTTAGCCATTGGTTTTGACCATGGCTATTCCATGTTGCTTCTTGTTGTGGTACAAACATGGGTGCGTGGTTATCCATGCTATGTATTGCTAGTCACCCTCATTTTGTATCTTGTTCCATGTGTTTGCACATGTACATCACTGTATGATGTGCAGCTGTATCCACAGGGTCATATGAGTGGATATGGATGTTAGTTGGGGTCCTCAGGTGTGCATATTGTACATGATATTACATTACTTAACACATGGCATTCATGCCTCAGGTGGTGCTGCAGGGCCACCTCTGTCGGATACACATACTACACTCCCTGTACGTTTGGAAGCAGGTTGTGTCATGTTAAGCATCCCTGTTACTGTATGAGTGAGTCAGAGCGGGTATCAGTCCCAGTGTTCCTACTGACCAAGCATATGTGCTATGCGTTGCCTCTTTGCCAAGGCCAAGCCATACTGGGCACGCATCCTTCTTCATTCATGCTAATGAGTGCAGACCTGGTTTAGTGCTTAAAAGTGCCTTTATGGCACTTTGATTGACATGTCTTGTACTCATTTTGAAAGTCTGGAGACAAAAATAAATTCCCACTGCCAGTCTCGAACCCAGAACCTTGGTAACATTCGTCTGTATGACCTACCACTAAGTCATGACAGCCATACAAAAGCACTCTGCTAAAATAAATATAACAGTCAATAGTAGGAATTAGTATAAAGGCAATATAGGAGATGTACCATCCAAAGCATGTGAGGCAAAGTTTTAATGGCCAAATCACTGGATTCCCATACTAACCTTCACACTCACAGAACACTGTCAACAGCATACCAGCATCGCCCACGCCCACAATCTGAAAGGGCTACGCCTATCTCACATACCTTTTATAGCAGTGTCCTGAAATCACAGTGAGACATGCAATCAACACACACCTGGCTGCATGCAATTAGCAAATGCTGCCTTACAATTGGTGCAGGGGCCATCACATGGACCTATGCAGATACCTACAAAAGCATTCAGTACCCACACTCCACTCATGCAATACAGTCATTGCACAGACCTAATGAGAAAGAGAGAGAGAGAGAGAGAGAGAGAGAGAAAAGAGAAAATATACAGACAGCCAGCAGCAAAACCATGAGTAGCAAACAGCAAGCAGCAAGCAAGCACCACTGACACAGCAACAGCTGCCACAAACACAGGTAATGCAAAGTAGCAGGTTAATACTGTGTTTACTGTGACACCTCCAAATGTATCATAGTTCACTATCTATAGCTCTGTCCATGAGATAGGTTTTGTGTGCATAGTCCTGAAATATACACATATGTAATATTGCTGTACATGTTGCCCATACGTGACACTTCCGTAGCTTAGAACAGAAGGCCAGTTGTGCATATGATGCAGTACATACCAGGGTCAGTAGAGGTTACTCCTCATTGGTGTGGGACCACTGTGTATGTATGGCACTCTTCAGGTACACATCCTGTAGTATGGCCAGGAAGTAATATCAGTCTGTAATGTGGTGCCATGTCCTCCTGGGGTGAATGTAGCACACATCCAGGATACCATTCTGTAACAGTGATGCTATGTGTCCTGCAATGTTGTGGGTGGCCTCACCTGGACATGTGAGAGGATAGGAGGTTACAGTCATCTGTGATAACTAATTCCAACTGTGTAGGAGTATGGTCGTGAGGGCGGATATCTGCACCTAAACTGTCTGCAACAATATTGCCAATATCTCAAACATGTTTTCCATAATGGAAATGCACACACAGTAACATAACACATCCACACACTTGCCACATTCAGGCTTCAAAACACTATCTAGGTATATTCTGGTACATCTGCATGTTACAGTAGCATGTAGCACTATACTGAGTAGTGTCAGTTGTCTGTTGCCATGTTGTTTGGATAGAGTAAAATGAGCATTTGTTTATCCTACTTTGTTTTGTGGACATTACTTGAAGTGTAACCTTACATGCATCATTGGTAACAACACCTTCTGTGTTGTTGTTCTGTTTGTACAGGGTGCTGTCAACATCACTGTTTGTTAAGGGAAATGTGCACCCTGCAGTGCATAGCCCCATTTGGCAAAAGAGACATCCCACCCCCGCCATTGTGCACACACACCAACCCCACCCACAGTAAAACACATACATTCCATTTGCAAGGTCCAAACCCCTACCTAGATGTGTTATGACTCTAAAGGCAGACACATTAGCAGAGTGTGCTATTTGCATTAGTAGGAGCAATCTTTTCCAATGCTGTACTTAGAGGGTGCTGACATCATCTGTGTTTACGAAGAGGGATGTGCACCCTGTAGTGTGTTCTCCCAGTTGGCAAAAGGCACCTTTCCTCCACAGCATTATGCACACACACAAACCCCACTCATACTAACACACATACATTCCCGTAGCAGGATTCAAACCCCTACCTAATTATGTTATGATACTAGAGACGGACGCATTAGCGGAACGCGCTATTCACATTTCTAGGAGATTTCATTTCAGTTGATCTACTTATAGGGTGCTGACATCATCAGTGTTTAGAAAGTGGAATGAGCTCCGTGTGGTGTGTTTCCACAGTTGCCAAAAGGGATGTGCTTCTCATACACACTTATACAGACACTTACCCCCATTCACACACACACATGCCACTTGCTGGATTCAAACCCCTACCTAACTATGTTATGACACTAGAGACAGACGATTAGCAGAGCGCTATTCGGATTACTGGGAGGTAGCATTTCTACTGATCTACTTATAGGGTGCTGACATCTTCATTGTTTGGAATGGGGAATGTGCATCCTGTGGTGTGTTTTCACAGTTGTTAAGAGGAACATTTGAACTAAGTGTGTGAGCATGCCCACTTCAGCCTTCCCATGGCATGTTGTGTGAATGATGTCTCATTTATCAAAGTGTGTGAGCATGCCCAGTGTGAGCTTTCCATATGTTGAACTATGCAGCCCATCACAGTTGTGGATGAGTGTGAACTCCAACAAATAACTCCTGTTTAAGGTTGTGTGTTCTGTGACATGTTGTGTAGTTACTGTCCAGATGCTTCCTGTGAACACAACAGGGATTATACTGTGCCTGCAGCTTCTGCATGGGATACTTTGCATACAATTGTTAACATCCATTCATACTGACCTAGCACTGTTGTACTGTATAGTGTAGTGGTTCAGTACTTTCACTGTGGTGGACATTATCCTGGGCTTTAGTCCTATCACTGATTTACATTTCCATACTGTGCACAACAGCCTCTTTAGGGTCCAGTTGTGCATGTCTGCACAAAGGCAGTGCCTCTATGGACTCTGGTAATTACTGCCCCATAAGCTTAACAAGTGTAGTCTGCAAAGCTATGGAGAGGATCATAATGGAGCTCATGAAGAAAGATATGGAGGACATGCAGACATTGTACCTGTCCCAGTTTGTGTTGATCAAGGGCAAGTCATGCCTTTTGTACTTGGTTGACATTATCAAAACAGTAACTAAGGCCATTGATGAGGGAAAGGCAGTCCATAGAGCCTACCTTGCCCTTGAAAACCCTTTCAACACAATACCCCACTCAGGTATTGTAGGAAACCCTACCAACAGAAATGTACACCCATATGTCACAAGATCAGGTTTCAAACTGTCTTACAGACAGGACCCACAGGGTTAGAGTTGCTGGCACTATGTCAGACACCATGCCAGTCACATGTGGTCTCACACAGGGCTCAGTCCTTGGCCCCTATTGTTTGTTATCTACTTCTCAGAAGTACAGTCCAACATGGGAGGACTTTGGCTGACAAAGTTTGCAGATGACTGCACACTGGGTGCCATAGTGGACAGTGCATCAGACACGGATATCCTTCAGAAGGGGCTCACGGACACTGATAGCTGGTGCCAGAGCCATGGCCTGAAGTCAACTTGCAAAACATGTGTAGTCATACCCTTCAGGGAAAGCAAGGTAACCCCAAGCTACCATATAGGTGGCAATCCTCTAAGCACAGGGAAGGTTATCATGGACCTGGGGACCCAGGTTGACAGTCACTGTTCTGATGACACTCACATTGCTAAAGTGGCTAGTAGGACCTTCTACATTGTCCACATGATCAGGAAGGGATCCACATCCAGATCTAGTGGGTCATTGTTCCCCTGTACTCTTCACTTATCGGACCGGTGATCTGGTACACTGCCTTATCTGGATGTATCTCACCTGACATCTGCAGCAAGTGGGGAGACCCTGAATGTCCCCAACAAAAGGATAAAGGGTCTCCAACATCTGTCATATGCTGCCAGATTGGAAACACTACAGCTCTATTCAGTCACATACTGTCTGCTTAGAGGTGACATGTGCATGACATGCAAGCATGTCCAACCAGGGATTAATGGACATGCTCCACCTCAAAATCTTCAGATCCACCTGAACCAATAGTGCAAGTGACTTACCGTAGCAGGGATGTACATTGGACATGTTGGAGGGTGGATTTATCACCGAGACTCCTATGCTGTGGAATACAATCACGGTCCATGTGAGTCACAGCACCTTGCTGGCTCTGTTCAAGAGGTATCCTGACCTGTGGATGGGAAATCATAGGTTTACCCCGGGATCGCCACTGTGTCACTGCTGGAGACAGGCACGTCAAACTAATGGGCACAGTACTGTTTCCATATAAGGGTGGCGACGCAACCAGACTCTGGACTAGGCTTAGAACTGCCTTGGGGCAGATAGCCTAGTATGAACCTATGAACCTATCTGACCATGTTGCATTATGTTCAGATGTGAACTACTTACAACGGCCTCAACCAACTGCAGTAGTGTATTCCACAACATGGGTGTACATTGGCAAACACTACCGATGTGCCCAAGGCCATTTCTAATGGTTATTGGATAGTGTGTTTGTCCATCAACACATCATAAGTGCAGTTTGGCATGACATATGTCTTGTTTTGTATACTGTGCCTCTGTCTACCTGTGACACAACATTGATACCCAGGGTATACCTACCATCTCCCATCCACTCGCTAGGATCCCTGTTGAGTAGAATAAATGAGTGACTCTATGGATAACCTGTACTGGTAGTTTACTCATGCGTGGTGGTGGCTTCTGTGTTATGGATAATGCAGTACAGCTTGTCCTATGTATGTCAGTGCTGGGGTTCAGGTCCCTCATGTGCATATCTCCTGCCATTCACATTGTACAAGGTGCGGCATGTGCATTGCTGACAGCTTGGACATGGCTTTCACATCAGGCACAGCTTGTGTCTGGGTGGCCAGCATGGCAGTGTGTGTAACTGCATTCTGTTTAATCAGGCGACACATTACATGTGTTCCAGCTCTTTGATACTCCTGGTGAGGTACTGTTGTGGACTTTACAGTTGCTGAATCTATCTGCTGAGGTACACCACACAGGCGCTGTTGTGGTCATTTGTAATGCTGCTGAAAGATAACTGCAAAACCACAATGACCTCCCCTTAGCTAGATGTCATAACCCTCATGATTAGGTTGGTATATGGATTGTTGCTGTTAACCCTACAGCCACATTTTTGTCCAATGCAGGATATCTATCACCTTGTGTCCCCATTCTGGCATTACATGTTAGGAATGTCATGGGTCGACACCTATGTGGGAATTGGTGGTCACTTACTGGATTATCCACAGAGGCTGACTATACTGTTTTCACCATTTAACATGCTGACATGGCTATGGCACCAGCTGTCTGTTTCTATGTGGCCCTTTTATGGGATGCTTGTGTCAGCTGGTGTATCAGATATGTCAGGCGGCTTGTTGTCCTCTACAAACATGTTCCAGCACAGTCCTTACTTGTTGGCCTGTACCTATGGGGCATATATACCAGATGGTGAAGGTCCCAGGACCAAGCTTTGTGGGATGCCTGTTATATGTGGTTTGTAGTCTGACATGGCTGCTGCATGTCTGACCATGTCAGTTCTGTCGTTGGTCTGGTTTGCAACCCCTCCCATGACATTGGGGTGTATATATCAGCTGGTGAGCAAATCTATACGGAACACATAGGGTATTGTACAGAAGGCTTTGCAAGGTCCGGCTACACTGTGTGGACCACATTGCCCTCATCACTGACTTCAAGTACTGTTTCAACTGAGTCACACATGTTTAGGGGTGGGTCTGCACTTTGTAAACCCACACTGGGTAGGGTCGGGTGTCAATAGATCCACAATATCATTATGTCTGTGGTACATGCTGGTCCTTTCCATAGCTGTGCAGACCAAACCTCTCATGACTCTGTGGTGGTTGTTTTTCCTATCCATTCAGGAGACACCTTTGTTGAGAACACCCACTGTTGTTGTACACTGCTCTTTGGGTAATGCACCCTGTGGTAAGGGTGACATAATGTCAGGGAGGCGCAGTCTGCTGGGGAAGGTATTTGGCATTATGGGGGGGGGTTTGCACTGCACATGTCAGGATGTATGTTGGCCATACCTGTGTGTGTCTGGTATGTTGTTTGTAATATCGGTGTGATCCGGAGCATATCCAGGAATCAACAACATGCTTACTACCATCATTTGCAACAGCCTTGGGGTTATCTGTAGTGTCCTGTACAATCTGTATCATAATGGGTTCATACTAGGCTACCCCCTAGGGCATCTGTAAGCCTGCATGTCCATTTTGTTTGATGGATTCTGGGGAATTGTTTACACCTGTGTCAGTGCTAGTATGATACCAGGGGTATAGTGACAAACAGCTCAGAAGCTGACTTCACACTTCTTCGGACTGAGATGGTATCCATTAAGCCCACTGGGCCAGTGGAAACCACAACACACAATGGTGACTCCTGCACAGACACTTTCATGGACATCTCCGGTAAGCATGGACCATGCAATCACAAATGAGAATGACACCTTCACCACCAAGGAAAGTGGCCTGTCTGGTGGACCCCAGCCATAAACAAACTGTATAACAGATGAAGGATACTAATGCAAGACAGAGCTACATCTCCAGAATGTAAGGCAGCTGTGATCAGCAGTAGTAGAAAGCTACATTCTCACATAAAGACACCCAAGTTCAACTTGGGACATAAATCACCACAGACGATGAAGGTAACCACACTGCTTTCTTCAGTTATGTCTGACGCCTGGGTGAGAACCCTCATATATGCTCAGATTTGGTACACAACAACTTATATCCCAGGGACCTGACAGATATTACTGACACCCTGGCAGACCAGTTCAGTGCAATGTACCCTCCTCACCCCAAGACATGATAGTTATCACAGCTGTATGTAACCTCACTGTCATCCTGGATGTCCATGTGAGAGCCGCAGTCAGCAGAGATGAGTACACAGCATCAATGGGACCTGATGGTATCCCCAGTTGCATGCTATGTGAACTACAGATGGAGATAAACCTGTATATGCAGATCCTATTTAACCTTAGCCTTGCTACAGGATCTGTACCTGAACACTGGCGTACGGCAACAGTGGTCCCACTCCACAAAGGAGATGCCTCCACAGACCCTGGCAGCTACCACCACACAAGCTTAAACAGCCTTGTCTGCAAAGCTTTGTGAAGGGTCATTATGGAGCTTCCACACAGAGACATTGGTGTCCTACAGACCCTTGATCACACCCAATTCAGCTTTGTACAGTGCAGATCCTGCGTTTTGCACCAAGTTGACTACTTTGAAACTGTCAGTAGAGCCGTTGATGAGGGCTACACAGTACACACAACCTACCTGCGCTTGGCTAAGGCCTTTGACACAATACCCCACTCAGGCATCATAGACAAGCTCAACAGCTGAAATATAACACCATATGTCACAGCATAGGTTGCAAAATGGCTCAGAAACAGAACCCATAATGTCAACATTGCAGGTGCCTTGTCAGGTTCAAAGCCAGTCACAAGTGGTGTCCCACAAGGTTGTGTCCTGGGACCTCTCTTATTTGGTATTTACTTTTCAGATGTGAAAGCAAACATAGGAGGGTTGTGGCCGACAAAGTTTACAGATGACTGCAACCTGGGCACCATAGTGAATACATCAGCCAGCACACACATCCTACAGACTGCCGTCACACTGACAGATAGCTGGTGCTGGACTCATGGCCTAAAACTGACTGCGACTGATGTGTAGCCATCCTCTTTGGGAGGAACACAGTACCCACAGATCTGTACATAGACAGCAACCCAATGAGTACAGGAAACAAATCAGACAGCTGGGGACACATGTAGATAGTGACATCTCATTTGACACCCATGTTGCCAAAGTTGTTTGACATACTTTCTATCTTGGCCACCTTATCATGGAGGGTATTCCATCCAGACCATAGGAGGTCATTGTACCACTATACTTCTCTCTTATCAGGCCAATGCTTGAATACAACGCCCCATTTGGTATGTACCTCAACCAGCACTTGCAGCAGCTGGAGAGACCCCACAAGTACCTTACCATGACGATCAGGAGTCTACAACACATGTCATATACTTCCAGAATAACTAAAAACAAACATATTTCAGTGTCATACCACATAATGCACAGGTGACCTATGCCTGACATACAAGACCATGTCCGATCAGGATTTGGTAGACATGCTCCACTGCAAGCAATCCACATCCACCAGAAACATGGGAGCTAAAGATTTGAACCTCAGCACATACATGTATAGGACATGCTGAAGGGACAGAGTCATAACTCAGAGGCATCTCAAACTCTAGCAGAGTATCCCAGTTCATGTTAGACAGAGTACCTCACTGACTCTCTTCAAGAGACATCTGGACAGCTGCATGTGGACAGGGGCACAGACTGGACAGAGGCATAGTCACATTATTCAATTATGTAAGGTGGTCATAATGTGTCACTACTAAGTCAGAGGCACAATATTTCGTATCTATGCAGTACACATATTACCACTATGAGGGGTGGCAATAGCAATATTCATCAAGGACACCCTCACCTCATGGTTGGTGGCAACACACGATGCATTGTACACCATCCGGTGCAATTAACCATAGGCAAGACTGCTCTGAAGTTTGTAGCATGTTACAGGCCATCCTCTGAAACTCAGGTACCTCACAGAGCTTTCATGAAAACAGTGGCGGGATACATGTACCTGCAAACACCATCACACTGGGTGATCCCAACTATCCAAATATAGACTGGGATCAGTACTACAGCCACAACACTCTAGCCACAGGTTCCTAGAGTTCATACACTCACATGCCATGGAAGAACTAGTCACCATCCCCACAAGAGGAGACAACATAGTAGATCTCATCATCACAAACATGGGCTCACAATGTTCAACACCAGAGGTATACCCATCATTGGTGAGATCAGATCATGACCTACTCTCAGTGGAAGTCCACATCCCACCTCCACCCCAGATAGAAAAGACCACAGTGCAGAACCTCTCAGAAGCCGACTACACACTTCTAATGACTGTTGTGGTCTCTTTCAAAGCCCCCAAGCCAGCAGACACCATTACCCAAGCCACTGTATCACTTACAACTGCCTTCTACCAGCACCTTCAAGACTGCATGGATGAGGCAATCCCAAACAAAACACAGACTCGTTGTACCAGAGGCAAGCGCCCAGTGTGGTGGACCTCAGCCATAAACAAGCACTACAACACAAGGAAGGAGGTACTACAAGATAGAGCGATATCCGTGGAAGGGTAGACACCCCTGCTCAATATAGGTGAAACACTGAGTTCCCCATGAAATCATCCAAGGCTAATATTGGGAGTAAACCCACTAAGGGCTCACGGGACAACAATGAGGCCTTTTATAGATACGTTACACACCTGGGAGGAAACTCCCAGATATGCTCAGAATAGGCTCAGAATGCTGTAAATATCACTGAACCTATAGACATTGCCAACATACTGGCTGACAGGTTCAGTGCAGATTGCTCCACCCACCCCTCCACCACAACTGGAGAGATATGTATGAAAGAGGATTGTAGCCCCAAACATCTCAAATGCTCAGGTGGGAACTGCTCTATCCAAGGGAAAGGACGCAGCATCCATGGGACCAGATGGTGTCCCTGGTTTTGTGCTCCATGAACTCACTCAAGAATTCAACCCGCAGTCAGGGCAGCTGTATGATCTTAGCCTCAACTCAGGATATGTTCCCAAGGAGTGGCATATGTCAATGGTGGACCCACTTCACATGGGGGTGCCTCCACCGACCACGGAAACTACCATCCCATCAGCTTGACAAGCAGGGTCTGCTAAGCTATGGAGAAGATCATAATGGAAGTCATAGATGAGGACATAGTGGACTTGCAGACATTAGATCCAACCCAGTTAGGCTTTGTTGAGGGCAGATCATGCCTTTTAAACTTGGTTGACTGTTTCATAACAGACACCAAGGCCATTGACAAGGGCAAGGCACTCCACACAGCCTACCTTGACCTGGCAAAGGCTTTCAACACAATACCCCACTTGGGTATCATTGAAAACATCACCAGCTAAAATGTGAACCCATACATCACAGGATGGGTTGCAAACCGCCACGTGACAGAACAGACAGGTTCAGACTTGCTGGTGCCATGTCACACTCCACAGCTGTCACAAGTGGTGTCCCACAGGGCTCAGTCCTGGGCCCACTATTGCTCAGCATCTACTTTTCAGAAGTACAAGCAAACACAGCAGGATTATGGCTGACAAAGTTTGAAGATGACTGCAGACTGGGAACCATAGTTGGACACCCATCTGACACAGACATCCTTCAGAAGGGTGTCATAGTCACGGATAACTGGTGCCAGAGCCATGGCCTTACATTACACACTAAACAATGCATAGCCATACCCTTTGGGAAGAACAAGGTTACCACTAGTTCCCATGTAGGTGGCAATCCTCTAAGCACACAGGAGGTTATCAGGGACCTGGGCACCCAGGTTGAGAGTAACCTTTTGTTTGACACTCACGTTGCCAGGGTAGTTAGGTAGAACTTCTACATTGCCCACCTCATCATGCAGGGATTCACATCTAGATCCAGGGAGGTCATTGTTCCCCTGTACTCTTCACTCATTGGACCATTGATTGAGTGCAATTCCCTATTCAGCATGTATATGACCCGACACCTATGGCAATTGGATGGGCCCACAGATTCCTCGACAGGAGGAGAAAGGGTCTCAAACATATTTCTTATGCTGCCCGACTGGAGGAATTCCAGCTTGATTCCGTGACTTACCGTCTGCTCAGAGGTGACCTGTGCCTGACATCCAAGGCCATGTCCAAACCTGAGTTAATGTACACGCTTCACCTCAAGACCTCTACATCCATCAGAACTACAGTGGCAGGAGATTTAAACCTCAACACAGATATTAATAGGATGTGCTGGAGGGACAGATTCTTCAACCAGAGAGTCCCTATGCTGTGGAACAACATCCTGGTACATGTGAGGCTGAGTACCTCACTGGCTTTGTTCAAGTGAGATCTTAATCAATGGATGGAGATTGCAGGTATGCCCCAGGGATAACCTCAGTATCACTGCTTGTCAGAGGCACAGCAATATAATGGGCAAATTATCCGTCAGAGTGAAGGTGCGGCAGACTCCACGGAACTCTGGTCTAGGCTTATAAATGCCCTAGGGCAGATAGCCTAGTATGAACCTGTGAACCTGTGAACATAGGCCTGGGGCAGTTGCTGCTATTAGGACAGTGGTCTGCAGCAAGCTATATAGTAGTAGTCAGTTTTAGCCATTGGTGTTTGACCATGGCTAATGCATGTTGCTTCTTGTTGTGGTAACAACAGGGGTGTGTGGTTATCCATGCCATTTATTGGTAGTCACCCTCATTTTGTATCTTGTTCCATGTTTTTGCACATGTACATCACTGTATGAGGTGTGACCCTGGTAGTGTCAGGGTGCTGATGTGCGCTTTGACCCTGTTTTCTATTACAGCACTGATATGTGCATTCCCTATACTGTGTGCATTTACACTGCACACATCTTGCTGTTTATACCTTTGGCATTGGGTAGCATTACATCTAGGTTCCTATCCCTTGTGATAGCTATGAGGTGGGTTTGTGTTTTGTGGTTTATGATTGGTGAGGGTGGATGTTAGTCATGGTCCTCAGGTGTGCATATGATACATGGTATTACATTACTTAACACATGGCATTCATGCCTCGGATGGTGCTGCAGGGCTGCCTCTGTCGGATGCACATACTACACTCCTGTACATTTGGAAGCAGGTTGTGTCATGTTAGGCATCCCTGTTACTGTATGAGTGAGTCAGAGTGGGTATCAGTCCCAGTGTTCCTACTGACCAAGCATATGTGCTATCGTTGCCTCTTTGCCAAGGCCAGGGCATACTGGGCACGCCTCCTTCTGCCTACTGGGACAAGGTCAGGTTGTTCCTCCTCCAAGTCACCCCTGCCTGTGGTGGCCTTGGCAATGGTGGGGATGTTTGGCCCAGCCCTGTGCTGGTCCTGCTGCAGCTGTTTCCGCAGGATCATATTATGTAGCATAGCACATATCATGATCATTTGGGTACATGTAGTTGGTGTGTACTGCAAAGCTCCACCAGACGTGTCCAGACACCGGAACCGTGACTTGAGCAGCCCAAACACACGCTCTATGATATTACGTGTTTGTGCGTGTGCCTCATTATGGCGTTCCTGTTAGGTGTGTGTGCATTTCTGATGGGTGTCATCAGCCACGGCTCAAGTGCATAACCAGCATCCCTCACTAGGTGTCCGTGTGGGAAGTCCCCATTGGCAAATGATTGGTACAGCTGCGTCAGATGCCAGATGTGGGAATCGTGGTAGCTACCAGGGCAGCCAGCACACACATTCATTATTATGCCCTGGGCATCACACACGACCTGGCAGTTGATGGAGGGGTATCCCTTGCGGTTAATGTAGACTCTACCCCGCTCACCGGCTGGTGCCTTGATGCGTATGTGCATGCAGTCTATTGCACCCAGCACCTCAGGGTATCCCGCTATTTGCTGGAAGAGACGATATTGCTGGCCACAACCTCACGGTCACTAGGGACATATATATGATCACTGACATGTGGTGACATGGCATCCAGGAACTGGTGCAGTACCCTGGAGGCTGATGCCTGTGATATCCCCATCATATCGCCAGTTGGTCTCTGAAAGGTACCTGTTGCTAGTATTCTTAGGCCAGCACATACCTTGGTTTCCACTGGGATGGGTTCCCCTCTGTTGGTTCTGTGTGTGAGGCGTGGCCTGCACAGCTCAACAATCTGCTGCAGGAGCTCTCTGTCCACTCTATAGCGCTCTACTATCTCCAGCTCATGTAACCCATGGTAGGTGACCCTAGGCCTGTATACTCTTCTCCTTCTCCTCACTCTGGGTTGTCTGTCAGCATCTGCATTATCACCACCCTCGCAATTCGCCTATGTCTGATTATAACAGCTATGGCAGCCCGTAGCATTTGTGGTCTGAGTTCAGCTGTCTCCAGGGTGCAACTCTGATAGCTTAGTTTCTGGCAGTATCTCTTGTGAGAAACAGCCTGCACTGCTCTTTGTTGTGTTTTAAGTGCTGGGTTGGGCTTCTAGTCTGCCTGTGTAATTGCCTGCTTCTAATTGTTTCCACCAATTAACTTTAGTAGTATCTTCTGGCAGTTTCCTGTATTTTGGTTGTTTCCTATTTCCTCTCTGTTTCCTGAGGGGAGCAATGTGCACGCCGGCTTAAACACGCTCACAGTAACTTAAACGTGTACACATCCCTACACGGTGTTACACGCGCACACATCCTTACACGGTGTTAGCTAGGCTGATTCATGCTAAACGCGCTACCGCCTTACACCGTGCCGCCAGCAAACCGTTGTAAACAGTTTGCAACACGCTCCCACATGTTGAACCTGCCTTACACGCCGCGCACGCATGCACGTATTTCAAGAAACTTAGAGTGTAGGGATAGCGTATGCCCTCAATTTCTTGACATTCCCAGTGTTCTGTTGGGACACACCTCCCTCCCTGATGTCTGTCTGTCATCTCTTACCTTACATTGCCCTCCAATCTGGTACATTTGTTTCTATCCTTCCCCATGATGTCACCTACCTCTTACTCTGTTCCTCCCCTTCTCTAACTCTTACACGACTCAGAAAGTGCTCATTACTTATGTGGCAGTGTGATTCAGTATTGTAAGCCTCATTTACATAGGATTGCCTAGTAATGCTTAGTTACATATCTTACACGAGCTTCCCTTGACAACCACTAAACGGAGGCCATATTGTTTTGCTCTGCAAGTCCCTCCATTGACATTTCATGTAATACATAAATCTCACAATTTTTGGCTTATAAGTTTCGGTTTTCAGTTTTAGGTAGCGCACCCGCTTGGCGTGTGCGCTACAGTTAAACACATAAATCCGTGAAAAAAAAGTTATATAACTTTTTTGCAACCTTTTCATGCCAATGGCCACATATTTGGCCATTGGCATGCTTAATGTAACAAATGCACCCTTTATTTGGAGCTGACATAGCTCCGTTTTAATTTTGCAGAAATGTACTCAGTTGTCAGCTGAGTACATTTCTGAAGTTAACACGTCCGCTACACGGACTGGTTTGAGCTGTGGATCGCTCACATACCTCATTTGCATATCTTGCAGCTGCAAATGAGGTATTGAGCATTTCCACGCCCACTCCGTGTAAGAGACGTGTTAGCTGTCTCTTACACGGAGATTTGGGCTGTTGCTGAATCAGGAGGCTTACGGAGGCTTACACTACTCTTGAACTCCGTGTAAGCCTTCCTGAATCTGGCCCACAGAGTTGATAAAATAATATAAATTTTTAGGGAATGCTTGGAAAATTAAATGCCAAAAGTTATTGTAGAATTAAACTTGGTGAAAATATTTTGTAGTTAAAAATATTAAAACTGGTTATGGATAAAATGATGGGGGAATGAGGAAATGAAAAATGATGCAGAATTGTTTTGGAAGAGCACAAGACATGTATTTGACTTATTTTAATGATGGCATACAAATTTTGGAATGGGATGTGCAAATATTGTTTTCAGTAAAGTCCCACCTACTCTTTTGAAGTACACTGGGAACTTTTATACCTACCTGAGCTACCAACAACTTAGGATGGGGTCTTGATTTGACATCTCATCCAAAGAACTATTGAGTAAGCATTTTATTGTAAATACCTTGGCCTAATGCCTGATCCTTACTGAACACATCAATTCACATCAACAGCATAAAAGCAAAAATAAAGTCAACTCTATATTGCTGGCATAAAATCTTTCATTACCTTAACCAGATGGAAGAATAGCTAATGAGTATAATTGTCTGTTAGTTATCACAGAGGATTAAGGTTCCCAGATACAAGGTACAGGATTTGATTTCATCCACCCCCATTTGCCTAATGTGCAACTATATGAAAAGTCACTTAACCATACAGTGCTCCCTTGTTGCCCCTGAAAACACAGTTAACAAATGTATAAAAAATAGTTATAGGCAAAATCCCCTCCATCCACAATTAGAATATGGAGTTCTGCTCCTTATCTATTTATCAAAGAAAACATGGATGACTTGCAGATAATCCCTAATAAGATCTGTCATCTTAATCACCTTTCCCCAAAAACATCATCACTCTCAAGGGAGCTATCTGGTTAAACAATGTACCACTAGTACATACCTCCTACTGTTACTCTCATACTCTGAGGAAAGGGCTAGGGTTTTAAATTCCATGCTACTGTTACCAATTTAAAATAATGAATGGATAGCATCTGCACCCAACTGCTGCCACAATAAATGTCATTATCAAGGATACAAGCCTTAAATCAGAACATGCTCTTACCAAACAATGAAACGAATGCGATCTGAATCCCATTGCTACCACAAAATAATGTGAGATAAATAATTTACAGAGTCTAAATCCATGCCACTTTAACCTATTATGTATACAAGGGGATGTTAACCCTAAGAGCTTATGCCAAATGCACACTATGACACCAGGATTATGACTAATACTTATCAGGCAAATAAGATTTATACCAACAGAGTGAGAACAGGGCTGTATCCAGAGACTTCCTAGGATTTCACCACTTCAGTGTGAGTCCACTGCTTTGTAGTATAATCTTATCAACAGTAACTGAATCTAAATCAAACAATTATCTGAAAAGTGTACTCTTATAATGGCTCCCAGAGATGCTGCTGATACCTGTCCAAAGATAGTACACTTTTCCTGTATTCAAAGTATAAGCTGCCTCCAATCATATTACTAATCCAATACCAAAATCACAGTTACTGAACACTTCCAATGAGATAACCAATATATTAATTTAATAACTCTTAGCCAAGCAGTCTGCCTTCAAAAAGAGTGAGTACCAATATACCACACCAATACTGTGAAAATCAATAGAATAAGAAGTCAGCCACAAGTTTTTGAAAATGAGTAAATTATTTTTTTTTCTCTAGAAAGATCTGAGGTTTGTTTTGCTGGGTTGGGCTTCTAGTCTGCCTGTGTAATTGCCTGCTTCTAATTGTTTCCACCAATTACCTTTAGTAGTATCTTCTGGCAGTTTCCTGTATTTTGGTTGTTTCCTATTTCCTCTCTGTTTCCTGAGGGAGCAATGTGCACGCCCGGCTTAAACACGCTCACAGTAACTTAAACGCGTGTAAACATTCCTACACGGTGGTACACGCGCGCACGCATCCTTACACCTTGTTAGCTGGGCTGATTCATGCTAAGCAGCACACCGCCTTACACGTGCACGCCCGCGCAAACCGTTGTAAACAGTTTGCAACACGCTCCCACATGTTGAACCTGCCTTACACGCGCGCACACGCGCGCATGCACGTATTTCAAGAAACTTAGAGTGTAGGGATAGCGTATGCCCTCAATTTCTTGACATTCCCAGTGTTCTGTTGGGACACACCTCCCTCCCTGATGTCTGTCTGTCATCTCTTACCTTACATTGCCCTCCAATCTGGTACATTTCTTTCTATCCTTCCCCCCCCATGATGTCACCTACCTCTTACTCTGTTCCTCCCCCTTCTCTAACTCTTACACGACTCAGAAAGTGCTCATTACTTATGTGGCAGTGTGATTCAGTATTGTAAGCCTCATTTACATAGGATTGCCTAGTAATGCTTAGTTACATATCTTACACGGAGCTTCCCCCGGACAACCACTAAACGGAGGCCATATT
Organism: Protopterus annectens; assembly: GCF_019279795.1. Classification (NCBI taxonomy): domain Eukaryota; kingdom Metazoa; phylum Chordata; order Ceratodontiformes; family Protopteridae; genus Protopterus; species Protopterus annectens. Next base: position 939,973,401 of record NC_056725.1, on the reverse strand, counting down.
GTTTTTGCTCTGCAAGTCCCTCCATTGACATTTCATGTAATACATAAATCTCACAATTGTGGGCTTATAAGCTTCGGTTTTCAGTTTTAGGTAGCGCACCCCGTTTGCGGGTGTGCGCTACAGTTAAACACATAAATGCCGTGAAAAAAAAAGTTATATAACTTTTTTTTGCAACACTTTTTCATGCCAATGGCCACATATTTGGCCATTGGCATGCTTAATGTAACAAATGCACCCTTTATTTGGAGCTGACATAGCTCCGTTTTTAATTTTGCAGAAATGTACTCAGTTGTCAGCTGAGTACATTTCTGCAGCTAACACGTCCGTTACACGGACTGGTTTGGGCTTCGTGGATCGCTCACATACCTCATTTGCATATCTTGCAGCTGCAAATGAGGTATTGAGCATTTCCACGCCCACTCCGTGTAAGAGACGTGTTAGCTGTCTCTTACACGGTGATTTGGGCTGTTGCTGAATCAGGAGGCTTACACGGAGGCTTACACTACTCTTGAACTCCGTGTAAGCCTTCCTGAATCTGGCCCACAGAGTTGATAAAATAATATAAATTTTTAGGGAATGCTTGGAAAATTAAATGCCAAAAGTTATTGTAGAATTAAACTTGGTGAAAATATTTTGTAGTTAAAAATATTAAAACTGGTTATGGATAAAATGATGGGGGAATGAGGAAATGAAAAATGATGCAGAATTGTTTTGGAAGAGCACAAGACATGTATTTGACTTATTTTAATGATGGCATACAAATTTTGGAATGGGATGTGCAAATATTGTTTTCAGTAAAGTCCCACCTACTCTTTTTGAAGTACACTGGGAACTTTTATACCTACCTGAGCTACCAACAACTTAGGATGGGGTCTTGATTTGACATCTCATCCAAAGAACTATTGAGTAAGCATTTTATTGTAAATACCTTGGCCTAATGCCTGATCCTTACTGAACACATCAATTCACATCAACAGCATAAAAGCAAAAATAAAGTCAACTCTATATTGCTGGCATAAAATCTTTCATTACCTTAACCAGATGGAAGAATAGCTAATGAGTATAATTGTCTGTTAGTTATCACAGAGGATTAAGGTTCCCAGATACAAGGTACAGGATTTGATTTCATCCACCCCCATTTGCCTAATGTGCAACTATATGAAAAGTCACTTAACCATACAGTGCTCCCTTGTTGCCCCTGAAAACACAGTTAACAAATGTATAAAAAATAGTTATAGGCAAAATCCCCTCCATCCACAATTAGAATATGGAGTTCTGCTCCTTATCTATTTATCAAAGAAAACATGGATGACTTGCAGATAATCCCTAATAAGATCTGTCATCTTAATCACCTTTCCCCAAAACATCATCACTCTCAAGGAGCTATCTGGTTAAACAATGTACCACTAGTACATACCTCCTACTGTTACTCTCATACTCTGAGGAAAGGGCTAGGGTTTTAAATTCCATGCTACTGTTACCAATTTAAAATAATGAATGGATAGCATCTGCACCCAACTGCTGCCACAATAAATGTCATTATCAAGGATACAAGCCTTAAATCAGAACATGCTCTTACCAAACAATGAAACGAATGCGATCTGAATCCCATTGCTACCACAAAATAATGTGAGATAAATAATTTACAGAGTCTAAATCCATGCCACTTTAACCTATTATGTATACAAGGGGATGTTAACCCTAAGAGCTTATGCCAAATGCACACTATGACACCAGGATTATGACTAATACTTATCAGGCAAATAAGATTTATACCAACAGAGTGAGAACAGGGCTGTATCCAGAGACTTCCTAGGATTTCACCACTTCAGTGTGAGTCCACTGCTTTGTAGTATAATCTTATCAACAGTAACTGAATCTAAATCAAACAATTATCTGAAAAGTGTACTCTTATAATGGCTCCCAGAGATGCTGCTGATACCTGTCCAAAGATAGTACACTTTTCCTGTATTCAAAGTATAAGCTGCCTCCAATCATATTACTAATCCAATACCAAAATCACAGTTACTGAACACTTCCAATGAGATAACCAATATATTAATTTAATAACTCTTAGCCAAGCAGTCTGCCTTCAAAAAGAGTGAGTACCAATATACCACACCAATACTGTGAAAATCAATAGAATAAGAAGTCAGCCACAAGTTTTTGAAAATGAGTAAATTATTTTTTTTTCTCTAGAAAGATCTGATCATATTTACAAGACGGTATTGCATAAGGCAATTTACACTTCCTGAATATATCAGTAAATCACTATATATCATTCTTGTGCATTTTTATTCGTATATAATTTGTTTGTAAATAATTTAGCTTATGTGATGTGTACAACAGTTTTACAGCACATCATGTATGGCTGCTATGCCAGTATTTTATTCTGTATTGCTGTTATTTACAACTCTTTTCTTATTAATACTTATGTCAATTTTCTAATTCTTATGCTATGGCTAAAATAGGTCAAGTATGGATCAGTCGTCTAACATGGTTGGCAAATATTATAAGGAAATAATAATCAATGTAGCATACATTTTGTTTCTTGGTTGTTGTCAGAAAGGTCCTTATCCATGAATGGTGGGCGTAGCAAGCCTGTAACCACACACATCTGAAGAATCCATCTTAGTAACTTGAAAGGGTTGGACACTAGGTCATTAATGTATACATCAGATGATAAGTTTCCCAAGTAAGTAGCAATCCAGAGAATATTAATGAATTCTATACCACAGGCTTTTGTTTTTTAAATCTTTGTAGAGATCTGGAAAGAAACCCATGGAAAGAAATAGGTTTATGATATGGATAAGGAGTATAGCAAAAATGTTTAACTGATATTTATGAACTTTGGGTAAAGATCATCTGTGCCTGGATGTCCATATATTCATAGGTTCATAGGCACATACCAACCTAACAACCACTGGAGCCTTTATAAGCCTATCCATGCAACATAACTCAATTGTATCCCTATGTATTATAGGCATTTATTTGGGGGGGGGGTTATATTAGTTAGGAAGTTCTAGAGATTATGTGGGGGAGGGGTGTCAGTTTGGGTATTGCTGTCTGCCTTAGTTTATCAGAAACATGGGGAACAGACCCAAGGTGAAGTTCTGATTTCCCATATATCGGTCAAAGTTACGCTTATATAGGGTTAGGGCTGGACTCTGCTTCACATGGATGGGGAGCTTGTTATAGAGCATGGGGATCCCCTGAGATGCATATATGTCTCACCAATATGTCTTACTTATGTCACAATCAAAATTTAAATTCTTAGATCTAGTGGTTCTGATGATGTTCATTTTGTGGATGTGCAAAAAGTTCATTAAAACTGGATCTGAGAATGCCTTGTATGTATGCCAGGCATATATCACCCCTCAGCAACCTGTAAGAGACCAAGTATAGAGATAGAGCGTTAAGGTGATCAGTATAAGACAATATGTTTCTGCCCTGGATTCTCCTGTTAAGAAACCTTTGTGGGTGCTCCGACCATTGCATAAGAACTACTGCCTGTCTGTGTATGTTCTCAGACCACTGAATACCTGGTAACTCTTAAGAGTGCCTAATCAATTGATGTATTAGCCTTCATGGCAGTTTTAACAAAAGGCACTATAATGCATTTCTGCATTAAGTTTTAATCTGTGACTTTGGAACTGAGCATTTGTCTGAGTTAAACCCACTAGTAAGATGTTTGTGGCATGAGGGGAATGTATGATAGTTCTCAATTTGCAGTCTTCTGTGAACTTGGTCAGCCAAAGGCATTTGACATTGGTCTTTACCTATGAGAAGTAAATGCCAAATATGAGCAGTCCCAACACAGAACCCTGAGGTACCCCACTGGTGACCCATCTCTTAGTGGTGGTGATATCACCAATCCTGACTTCCTGGGTCTAGTCTGTGAGCCAGTTGGTAATCCAGTGAGTTATGTAGAGGTTTATGCCCAGTTTGGTGAGTTTGTCAACTATGCCTGAGTGAGGTATTGTATTGGATGCTTTAGCCAAGTTCAGGTAGGAGGTATGCACCGTCTTCCCCACATCCATTGCCTTGTTGACCATCTCAAAGAAGTCCACCATGTTTAGTAGCCATGATCTTCCCTTGACCTTCCCTTTACAAAAGCAAACTGTGTTAGATCTAGTGACTGAAGGTTGCCTATGTGTTTATTGATAATTTCCATGATAATCTGTTCCATGATTTTGCATAACAGAAGAGTAAGACTAATAGTGCTGCAGTTTCCAGGGTCAGTTGATGGTCCACCCTTGTGAAGTAGAATAACCGTTGCAGTCTTCCATTCTTGTGGGAGAAAGCCTATTTTGAGGCTCTAGTTGAAAAGTTACTCAAGTGATCCTGATAGGTCATGTTTCAAGCTATGTAGGGGGCATCCTGAGATACTATCAGGGCCCATTGAGGCTGCATTTTTGGCATTAGCAAGAGCCACAAGGACATGCTCCCTATTAATTGTTGGGAGGGGTTACACAAGTAGGTATTTCATGGGGAGAGGCAGTGGGGGAGTGGGGTGAAGTCTGAGCTGAATTTGTCAGCCAGCAAATTTGCTATGTCACTACACTCAGTAAAGGCAGCACCACTGACCACCAGCTTGGCACACTAATGTGTGCACCTTTCAGGTTTTGGACATAGCTGTAGAATGTCTTGTGGTTGCCTTTAGTCTGTGATGCTACCTTGACCTTGTATTTGGCCTAGTTGGACTTAATTATTCATCTTAGTTTCCTGGTTTGCTTAATTAGAGAGCTCATATCATTATGGGTGCTGCTCTTCCTGATTATAGTCATGAGTTTTTTTTCCTTTTGTTATATTTATTTATTTATTTATTTATTTTACATTTGTTGACTGGGATAGTCCGACTGGATTCATGTCTATTTCAGCGGAGGCCCGGGGAGAAAAGCTCCAGGTGGACAGATACCATATCTGTAATATGTCTTCATGTTTTTATTGTATTTACAAAGAATACATAAGCAGAAATGAGTAGACAAGTTCACAGGTTAGAGTTACCCCTGGTGACAGTCAGGGGAAAATTATACAGTAATTTGATTAATAGATTAATCATATTCATGATGAGAGTTAGCCAGGCTTGTTGCAGTGGCAAAGCCAGTTTAGTGCTAGATGTTTTTTGAGTTTAGTTTTAAATTGGCCTAGGGAAAAATGCAAAGTAATATCAGCTGGAAGTAAGTTCCAGGCTCTGCCTGCAGTGTTTGCAAAGAGGGAATCACTGGCTGCATTGTTAATTTTGATTGTCTGAATTAGTAGTCTGTTTGAGGATCATTATAGAGGGTGATAATATTTTTAAGAGCTGGTGTATCATCTAGATTATAGATGATTTTATTAGCCATAATCAGAAGGTTACATTCGATTAGACTGGGAAGTTCTAGCTACCCAAGCTGTTTAAGGTTGATGCAGTGGTGTGTTCTAAAAGGCAGGCCAGTGGCAAACCTGGCAATGTGGTTGTAACAGATTGACAGTCTATTAAGCATAGTCTTGTTTAGATTAGAGAGAAGGGGAGAAGCATATAGAAGTGTTGAAAGTAGGTGAGAGTGAGCTATGGCAATCTTAGCTAGAGGGGTTAGGAAGGCTTTTATTCTATAAAGTGACCCAAGTTTTTTTTTGATGGTTTTGATTGTTTAGTTTACATGAAGGTCAAATTTTAGGTTATTATCGATAATGACTCCTAATAGTTTTGTAGAGAGGTTGGGGGTGATTATTGTGCCGTCTTTTGCATTTATGGGGAAGGTAAAAGCAGCAGATCTTTTTGTTATTGAGATAAACAGCATTTTAGTTTTTTTTGGGATTTAGTAAAAATCAACATTCAGAGATCCAGTTTTCTATGGTATTAAAGGTGGACTGGGTAGCAGACCTCAAGTCTGAAGGCGATGTAGCTAAGAAAAGTAGGGTGGAGTCATCAGCATATTGGATACAGCTGACATTTGGGATGACAGCATATAAGTTGTTAATAAAGACGGAAAACAGTAGGGGCCCTAATATGGAGCCTTGTGGTACTCCAAGGGTGTTAGATAATAGGTTAGAGAGCTTGTTCTGCCAGAGAACAGCCTGCTGCCTCCCACTGAGGTAGGATTTAAACCAATGAAGGGCTTTAGAATCTAGACAGAAAGATTGCAGGGTGTAAATCAAACGTTCGTGATCCACCATGTCAAATGCCTTGGAAAAATCCAATAAAAGGGCTGAGGATATGTGATTATTGTTACAGTTATTATTTATGATATCGATAAAAGTTAGTAAGGCTGAAGTCGTGCTGTGGTGTGGACGGAAGCCGTGTTGGGTATCAACCATGAGGTGATTCTGTATTAGGTGTTGCATGAGTTGTTTGTGTATACATTTTTTCATAATCTTTGCTAGTGGAGAAAGTATAAGTATCGGTCTATAACTGGAGAATTCAGTGGAGGAACCTCCTTTATGTAGTGGGATTATGCAGGATGTTTTCCAAATGGTGGGAATTTTAGCCTCTGCTATGGTACGATTATTAGTATTGATACTGGATAGGCAATGGCATCAGCTGAATTTTTGGAGGTACTCAACGGGGAGTTGGTCAGCGGAGAGTGTGGTGGGTTTTAATTTTTTTATCAAGGTATGGATAAGAGAAGTGGACACTGGTTGGACGCTGAATGAGAGTAGGTTTATAGGGATGGTACTATCAGAGCCAGGGGAGCTAGGAGGTAATTGGCTAGCTAGGGCTTGAATTGTTTCAGTAAAAAAGTGGTTAAAACTGTCTGAAACATCCTCAGGGGATTTATCAATAGTAGCAGTGGGGATAAGGTAGACGTTTTTCCAGGATGAAGTAGATTATTCAGACCTGCCCAGAACTTCTGAGGATTGTTCTGGTTTGCTGCCTGTAAATTACAGTAGTATTGTTTTTTGTCTTGTAAAATGGATTTTTTTTAGTTTCATTACTAGCTTGCCTGTATTTAACATGATTACAGGGGTCTTTATTGAAGTGCCATAGAGCCCAAAATTTTTTATACTGGTAATTTTTAAGTCTAGACTCTTTAGGAAGCCATGGTGCAGTTTTTGCCTTTGTTCGCTTTGAGCAGACAGGTGTATGCAAATCAAGGATTTCAAGAAATTTGTTGTTAAAATATGCAACTGCCTCCTCTAAGGGGAGGTGTTTTAGCATAGACCAGTTGCAGTAGTTAAGTTCCTGTTGGAATTTGGCAGGGTCAAAGTCTTTTTTGTTTCTGACTTTTCTGAGTAATGGTTGACGAGGATTAATGGCTTTTTGCTTAACTATGTAAGTGCGAACGTGGTCACTTAGATCATCGGGGAGGGTACCAGCAGTGTACAGTTGGGGGTTACTATTTACGAGTACCCAACTGAGTATGCTTTCTTTTTGGTTGAGTTTACCTAGCCTGGTAGGGGTGGTTATGATTTGTCTAAATGCATGCAGGTTAATGTGGCTAGAAGTGGATTCAGAGGAACAGGTGCCCCAGTCTATGTTAAAGTCACAAGTAGTAGGGTTGCTTGGGGATAATGACATGATAGCCAGTGTAGGGTGTCTTTAAGCGTGGCTATGTTATTACCCAGGGGAATATACATACAGATGATGTTGATGCATTTACTTTTGTTAAATTGTAATTTAGTGACAAGAATTCCAGAGTTATTAATCTGAGGTGGTTGACTTGACATCTATGGTCACATTCAATATAGATTTGTAGAGTATAGCTACCCCACCCCCCTTCCTGGAAACACGCTCCAGCCTGTGTATGTTATACCCAGGTGGTAACACTTCATTGTCAGTTGTGTTAGGTTTTAACCAGGTGTCAGACAGACAGAGAATCTCAGGGGAGTGGATAGCTAGGAGTGCATGCAGGTCATGTACCTTGTTATTGATGCTCATAATATTGAGATGGCAGGCCAGGAGAGAGTTAGTTGGTCTACTAATTATAGTTTTATGGCTTAGGTTACAGGTAGAGGGGGTGTATATATCAGAGGTGGATGGGCCTGGGTTGGGGTGAATGTCACCACCAAGTATAAAGCTAGGACTATACTTAGTGATAAGCTTCAGGAGTTTGTTTAAAAGTTTGTAATATTGTCTAGACCTAGAACTAATGTGCCAGGGGTTAGTATGCTGAAAGAGTTAATAATATGTCTGTTTCTTCATAATTATAACAGGCTTTCTGTCTTTGTTTAATAGGTAGTGGTTTAGCAGGTAAGCCAGTGAAATGACTGCTGCCATAATAACTTGTTCTAGAGGGAAAGGAACAGATTTAAAAGTGCTATTAGGGCATGGCTGTATTCTCACTGGGATGTTATTAAACCAGTCCTTGTAGATACGTTCAGAGACAAAGGTAGGTTTTACATAGATCTCTTCAGGAAATTCTCAAGGTCACTGATCTGGGAGTTAGCCTGAGGAGTTTTGCCATATAGAGGTAAGCACCACAGAACAATTATTTCCTAATGGCTTGAGTACAGTGGGGATGGGGGATGGGTCAAACAGTACATTTGTCATTACCCCAGTCCAAAATTGTATGGTTGTTTGACACTACTTTTGGAAAGGTGGATGTGGTGGCAATTAGCTCCAATCCCTATCTGAGAGATATGATTTGATGCATATTAGACTTTGATACTTCACTGCAAACTGGAATCACCCAGAAAGAGGCTTATATTTTCTTTGATGCTTACTCAGATCAAGTATACTCTCCTTAACAGATTTTCTGGAGATAAGAGATATTGCAAGCTGAAAAATGTTAGTGTTTGTTGACCTCTAAGAGTGCACTCAGAAAATAAAGCTTCATGTATGTTGAGTTTTGTTAGGAGAGCTTTAGAAGTTTGAAAAGATAGATGGACATGAATTAGCACTTTTGACATCAATTCCTCTGATGCCTTAAAGTTGTACTTGCAATCCACCATCCATTTCCATGGATATTCATTCTCAGGCAACATCTCTGGTGTGAATAATATCGTTTAAAAGCTTCTAAGACACAGTATTAATTCAAAGACCCAAGACATCCTGAAAGATCTTAATGTCATAGCATTGCTTTTCTCCTGTCTTTTGAAATTCTATTTTTGTCAAATACATGCTTGCAGTATAGAAAGAAATTCAGCTTTGAAAATTTCAAATGTATGTCTGTTTGCCATAAAGCCATAACCTTTCAGCCTACCTAGGATCTTCCATAAATGTTATCTCTTAATCATTCTTTTCCATAACCAAAGTGACATCTTTGTAACATTGTGTATTTGGAAAGCTTTGGAGCACTTGGATGTACAGCTAAGCATCAATGCAGCACCACTGTTTAAGTAAGTTATACTGGAAGAGTCCTTCATGTATGAACGTTGTTAAAGAATCTATTGACATTTCTTTCTCTTATTTTTGTACATGAGCCTACATCACGGTAATTTCTGAGAGTTCACTGCCACATCACAGTTTTGAAGAACTCTTGATGTGGTTAGGGAATGCTGCACAGGCTTTAATACTTGTGTGATAGTAACATATATGCAGACTTCATTTGATGTGTTTTTCTACAGCACTGGCAGTGAATAGACCAGTCACTGCACTTTATCTTAGTTAATACTTCAACATTTAATAGTCTGCTCAGATCACTTTACTATTTTGAGTATTAAAATATAACACAATGTCCTTACCTTGGCGAATTGTGGCCTAGTATTTGATTCTAGTTCAATTCTTGTTTTTCCAGATTTTCATTTTCTAGAGTCTCTTACAAAAAAGTGACAATTTTTATGTTTAGTTTACTTATTACTGTCTATAGCTGCTATTTACAGTTCTTAACAGAGTACTTTTTCCTACCAGATAATGTTGTTTTCCCAAGTTTCATCCATTTTCTACCAGATAATACTGTTTCCACTGCATCAACTATAAATAGGTTTAGCTACTGGGTTTTCCCTTTGTATAGTTTGAATGGCTTTAATCTGCCCAATGCGACAACCATTTCACTTGTTTATATCTTTAGCATTACATTAGAATCATACAATGGTATGTTTTTGAAATATTTGTTATATTCACGTATAGATGGCCTCCATTTTAGAGAATTCTCAATTTCTGACTATAAAAGATTAATTAGTATCTACCTAACCATAGATAATCCAAATACGTCAGCAACAGACAGCTATAATGATAAATTCTGTAGCACCCTTAAGAACTCTGTCTTAACTCATGTCACCACCAGAAATAAATGATTTAACTGAATGAAAAACAAGTTCCAGTGTGGGAATTACAAAACAAACAATTCAACAAAAAAGAAAAGGCTCTGCTACCCTTAATAGGATTCCAGTATCAATAATAATAATAATAATAATAATAATAATAATAATAATATCATGCTCAACAAATCCTAGGAGAGAATTAATAAACATTATGTTCAAAACAATAGTCTTCCTATGTGCTTGATTTCCCTAATAAGACTGAAGCACATAGTAAAGTATTGAATAATTATAAAAGGTAAATTAAATGCAGTACACAGGACTGTAGTGTAACCCAGCCACTGGAGATGCACAATCCAGTGCATTTCTTTGTGCCGGTCCCAAGTCTGGATAAATGGGGAGGGTTGCGTCAAGAAGGTCATCCAGCGTAAAACCTCTGCCAAATGACTTATGCAGACATTTCATATTTCCATACCAGATCAGTCGAGGCCCGGGTTAACAACGACTACCACCAGTACTGTTAGCCAACAGGGTGCTGGCGGAAATTGGGCTAATGTTGGCCGAAGGAGAAGAGGAAGGGGAAGGCATGCCGAAGGCAGGAAGAGAGGAGGAAGGTTAGGAGTGTAGTAGTGAGGGTAGGAACTTTGAATTTTGGCAGTATGACTGGTATAGGGAGAGAGCTAGCTGATATGATGGAGAGAAGGTAGGTTGATATATTGTGCGTGCAAGAGACCAGATGGAAGGGAAGTAAGTCCAGGTGTACAGGAGGCGAGTTCAAATTGGTCTATCATGGTGTGGATGGCAGGAGAAATGGGGTAGGGGTTATCTTAAAGGAACAGTATGCCAAGAGTGTTTTGGAGGTGAAGAGAGTGTCTGATAGAGTGATGTTTATGAAGCTTGAGATTGATGGTGTAATGATGAATGTTGTTAGTGCATATGCTGCACAAGTTGGGTGTGCGATGGATGAGAAAGAAAAATTTTGGAGTGAGTTGGATGAAGTGGTGGTGAGTGCACCCAAGGGTGAGAGACTAGTGATCGGAGTGGACTTCAATGGGCATGCTGTTGAAGTGAACAGAGGGGATGAGGAAGTGATGGGTAGATATGGTGTTAAGGAGAGGAATGCAGAAGATCAGATGATTGTGGATTTTGCGAAAAGGATGGACATGGCTGTGGTGAATACGTATTTTAAGAAGAGGAAGGGGCATAGGGTGATGTACAAGAGAGGAGGAAGATGCACTGAGGTGGATTATATCCTATGTAGGAGGGCCAGTCTGAAGGAGACTGGAGACTGTAAAGTGGTGACAGGGGAAAGTGTAGTTAAGCAGCATAGAATGGTGATCTGTGGGATGACGTTGGTAATCAAGAAGAGGAGGAGGAGTGTGAAAGCAGTGCCAAGGATTAAATGGTGGAAGTTAAAAAAGGGTGATTGTGAGGTGGAGTTCAGGAAAGAGTTAAGACAGACACTGGGAGGCAGTGAAGAGTTACCGAATAGCTGGGTAACTACAGCAGAGCTAGTAAGGGAGACTGCTAGAAAGGTGGTTGCTGTGACATCTGGACAGAGGAAGGAGGACAAGGAGACCTGGTGGTGGAATGAGGAAGTACAGGAGTGTATACAGAGGAAGAGGCTGGTGAAGAAGAAGTGGGATTGTCAAAGAGATGAAGAAAGTAGACATGAGTGTAAGGAGATGAGGCGCATGGCAAAGAGAGAGGTGGTGAAGGCTAAGGATAAGGCATATGGAGAATTGTATGAGAGATTGGAAACTAAAGAGGGAGAAAAGGACCTGTACCAATTGCTAGACAGAGGGACAGAGCTGGGAAATATGTGCAGCAGGTAAAGGTGATAAAGGATAGTGAGGGAAATGTACTCACAAGTGAGGAGAGTGTGTTGAGTAGATGGAAAGAGTACTTTGAGGGGCTGATGAATGAAGAGAATGAGAGAGAGAGAAAGTTGGATGATGTGGGGATAGTGAATCAGGAAGTGAAACAGATTAGCAAGGAGGAAGTAAGGACAGCTATGAAGAGGATGAAGAATGGAAAGGCTGTTGGCCCAGATGACATACCAGTGGAAGCATGGAGGTGCTTAGGAAAAATGGCAGTGGAATTTTTAACCAGATTGTTTAATGAAATTTTGGAAAGTCAGAGGATGCCTGAGGAGTGGATAAATAGTGTTTTGGTACCTATCTTTAAGAATAAGGGTGATGAGCAGAGCTGCAGTAACTACAGAGGGATAAAATTGATCAGTCACAGCTTGAAGTTATGGGAAAGAGTAGTGGAAGCTAGGTTAAGAAGGGACATGATGATTAGTGATCAGCAGTATGGTTTAATGCCAGGAAAGAGCACTACAGGTGCAATGTTTGCTCTCAGAGTGTTGTTGGAGAAATACAGAGAAGGTCAGAAGGAGTTGCATTGTGTCTTTGTGGACTTAGAGAAAGCATATGGCAGGGTGGCTAGAGAGGAGTTGTGGTATTGTATGAGGAAGTCGGGAGTGGCAGAGAAGTATGTAAGAGTGGTACAGGATATGTACAAGGGTAGCGTGACAGTGGTGAGGACTGCATTGGGAGTGACAGATATGTTTAAGGTGGAGGTGGGATTACATCAAGGATCAGCTCTGAGCCCTTTCTTATTTTCAGTGGTGATGGACAGGTTGACAGATGAGATCAGCCAGGAGGCCCCATGGACTATGATGTTTGCAGATGACATTGTGATCTGTAGTGAGAGTAGGGACCAGGTTGAGGAGACCCTGGAGAGGTGGAGATATGCTCTAGAGAGGAGAAGAATGAAGGTCAGCAGGGCTAAGATAGAATATATGTGTGTAAATGAGAGGGAGGTTAGAGGAATGGTGAGGATGCAGGGAGTAGAGTTGGTGAAGGTGGATGAGTTTAAGTACTTGGGATCAACAGTTCAGAGTAATGGTGAGTGTGGAAGAGAGGTGAAGAAGAGAGTACAGGCAGGGTGGAATGGGTGGAGAAGAGTGTCAGGAGTGATTTGTGAGAGTCAAGTACCAGTAAGAGTGAAAGGGAAGGTCTACAAGAGCATAGTGAGACCAGCTATGTTATATGGGTTGGAGACGGTGGCATTGACAAAAAGGCAGGAGTCAGAGCTGGATGTGGCAGAGTTAAAGATAAGATTTGCACTGGGTGTGACTAGGATGGACAGGATTAGGAATCAGTATATTAGAGGGTCAGCTTAGGTTGGGCAGTTTGGAGACAAAGCAAGAGAGGTGAGATTGCGTTGGTTTGGACATGTGCTGAGGAGGGATGCTGGGTATATTGGGAAAAGGATGCTAAGGATGGAGCTGCCAGGTAAGAGGAAAAGAGGAAGGCCTAAGATAAGGTTTATGGATGTGGTGAGAGAGGACATGCAGGTGGTTGGTATGACAGAGCAAGATGCAGAGAACAGGAAGAAATGGAAACAGATGATCCGCTGTGGTGACCCCTAACAGGAACAGCTGAAAGAGGATGATGATGATGACACAGGACTGTAGTGTCCTTGATGTAAATGATAAAAGATGAAAAATAAGAAACTGTTGTCTCACAAAAAGCGATGGTCCAAATTAACTGTCTTGATTTTGCCTGCTTCTTAGGATTCTATTAATATCAGTTAATCTGTTCAGCTGCAGTCACCATTGAAACCAGGGTCTAATTATTTATTTTACATTTGTTTACCAGGAAAGCCCGACTGGATACAGTTCCTTTTCCAGTGGAGGTCCGGGGAGAAAAGCTCCACATTTGCAACAGGCCAACTGTACAAAATATCAAAACATTACAGCAGAGAAGTAAAATATAGATACAGTGTAATACATGGAGTTTTTAATACATCAGTTTTACATAGATAGACTAAGGTTTATGCATATTTCTAATAACAGAGGATACAGATATGTCTATCTAATGTCTAACGGATATGAACATATCATGCTCGCAGAAAACAAAAGGTTTCAATAATAGCTTCTGTGGTTGTGTCTCCTTAGTTGTAGTACACCCTTGACTGAGTAAGAACCAGTCAGCCCTGGGTTAGTTTAAAGCATTCATTCCAGCCCTTTTTTCTCAAGCAACACATTTGTGACTCCTTTTAAAAAAGACACTTCAACCCAGTCAGACACATGAAAGAAGAATGTGGAATGCTCAGTATTTCCTGTGGAGTGTTTAGTAAGTGGATTTTTCCATCTCATTGTTTTATTTCTGAGGTGTGTTACCTTAGCTTATCTGTAGCTTGGAACGTGTAAATACAATGAAGTTATATTATTTTATTCTTTTGCACATATACTTGTCATACTGTTTTTATATTCTGACAAATATATTATATTTGTAATGTATTACTTAAGTGTTGTACCTTATGATCTTAATAGTCTTAATGGCATTGCATGATGTTATTTTTGTAGTACTGATATTGTAAAATTGTATTTTGTTGTCTCAGTGCAATATGCGTTGGACCTGAAAATGGTCAGTTCTCTACCCCAATAAAAAATAAATATCTGCAGACATACATACATAAATAAATGCATTTCTAATAGCAAAGAGGAAAAGCACATTAAGAATACATAACAGATATAAAACCGCTATTCAGACCACGCATTTTTTCTTAGCAATAATGACCAACTTGTACAGGACTCTGCATGATGACTTCAGGGACCCCTCCATATCAACAGACTGTGACATTAGAAGAAATATTGCATGTTTACCTCTTGACTATGATAGATGGGTGATTTTGGAGCATGGCCATACCAGTATTTATGATTAAGCTGGACTTAAAATGGAGGATGGTACTCTCTCTATGATCTTTCATTTTTATTAAGACAGTCAAGAAATAATTCAGTTTATTTCTTAACATTGGCAAATATAAGACACTTAAATGCTGCTATTTATTCCCTTTACTTATCAAGGTATGTCTGTTTTGTGTTGGTACATTCAGTGGAATTCAGGGAATCTGAAAAACACATAATAAACACAGCTGGGGTGTTATCATCCTCTAAAATAGCCAAGAAAATAACATGTAATCTAACAAATGTACCTCTAAATTGGGTTAATGCACCTTTTTATGTTTTCCTTTATTGCATTCTTTCTACATATATGTTAAATATTTCCACAGCTTTAATAGAAAAGATGATTACTAAATGTAAGAAGTAAAATTCAGTGAGCCTTTATGATATGGACTTGGGAAAGTCTTTAGAGGAGACCAAAAAATCATAAAAGTGCATCAGTTACTTCTCAACTTTCACTACAACCTGCTATATACTGTTAAGGAACATTCCTGCCATCTCCCTTTGAATCTTGACTTGGAATTGTCTAACAATGTGTTACTTGAAGAGATGGTCTAATATCAGGGCAAAATATTTTGGTAAAATAGATAATTACAAATACTTTGAAAACTGCATTGTGAGCTCAGGTTTTGATATTAATAGTATTTGACAAACAAAAGCTAATAAAAACTAGACAGAATTGGTATTTAAATATTGTTATCCATCTTAAAGTCAATTGGTCATGTTATTTTTCTTCCCTTTGCATCACATGACATGGTTTAGAAAATACCAAACTGTAATTTCTCCCTATTGGTTAACTTGTGCTGATGCAGGTTGTAGGGAAAAATGTTTAAGAATACTGCTAAACCTATGAGTCTGCCACTGAGGACAAACTGCAAACTTTAACCTCCGAGACATCAGCATAGAGAAAGCTTGAAGTACATCCATTGACTTTAATGGTCACACCACCATGCATGTGCGTTGATGTGTCCAATAAACTCAATGGATGCAGTTTAACATATGCCTATGGTGATGTCACCAGGGGATATACTAAATTTATTTCAGCCATAGTTTAATAAAAAGTTTGCAAAGCTTTTATTAAAAAAATACCCACATAAATAAGGAAGAAGAAATTGTGAAAACCCTGATCAACCTTTATACTACCTACTGCTCTCTACTGACTCCCCCTCTCTCTGCACATTACTTCCCCCACTAATGGACCCTTTCCCTTCTCTCTTCTGCTTCATTACCTCTCATCCACCTTTTATATTAACTTCTATTACATCCTCTGCGTTGAGATCCTGTGAATTTGCAGAGTACACTAAATATGTAATTATTCACAATGTAGAACATATATATACTGCTATAACTCTGAAATTTCATACTGTATGTTAATGTATCTAGCGTTTATATAGACTACCATACTCCTGTATACTGTTACTATATATTTCAAAGTGTCTTAGGTAAACAAAACTGTCAGACGAAAAAGTACTGTATTAGGAGCTTTTCTCCCTGGGCCTCCACTGAAAATGGACCTGTGTCCAGTTGGACTTTCCTGGTAAACAAATGTAAAATTAAATAAATAAATAAATAAAAAAATACATAAATACATAAATAAATAAATAAATAAATAAATAAATAAATAAGAAAGGTGAAGGATTAAAATGCACTGTGTCATTTACTCTATTATCTGCTGCAATACATCTAGAAATATGACTAATACACTTTAACTAAACATTGTCACTTGTGACATTAGTGCACCTATGTACATAAAAATCCATTACATGTAGGTCTGGGAGCAATGCACATAACCTTCTTAAAAAATGGTGGCTAGTCTGAAGTGGTTTTATTTCCTTGCACAGAGGTTAGCCATAGATACATTTTTAATAAATATGAAATGGTTCTGCTAAAATAGAAGGCTCTGGTATAATTCTGTACTGCTTGTTCAATGCTCCAGGTGCCCTGAAGTATTTAATAGCTCAGGAAAAGCTGTAATTAATTTAATGAAATGTATTCATTTGATTTAATTAATTAAGGTAAAATAAGTAGCAGTATAGTAATTAGAAAATGAAGAAGCAAAGAAACTGATAGACAAGGGAGGAAACATTTTATGATAAAATAAATTACTTTAATTGAAAGACATGGGGCTATAAGAGATGAAGAAAACATTTAAATTATGACTAAGAGGAAATGCAAACAAATAAAAACTTCTTATTTTGAGAGTTTCATTCATAAAAGAGGTAGATGCATTTTTCTATAAGGATCACAAAATAAAGAATGCACTTTCACCATGTATTAGGACAGAAGAATAATGCCAAATGCGATCAAACAAAGACGTACACAATACTTTTACAGATTAAGATTTAAAAATATTATGTTTTTTGATATTATAATTTTTTAGAATTTCTAGGCAACTATTGTTTCATGGTTGTTTTAACAAAGTGCTGTGCCAGTAAAAGATACAAAACAACTCAGGCAAGAATTAACAGATCAATATATTTGCATAAGGATTGTTTGGGATGTTGTAGTTATTGGGTAAAAGTTGAGGAGAAAAGAAACAGATGTAAGAGATGGTGTACTTTTGTCCCCAGAAGGCAAAAATTACTTAGCAAGGAAAGTTTTTTTTTTTTTTTTGTAAAAGCAGTGCCATTGAGGAATGAGGTTAGAAATGAATCCAAGCTTCTTTGAAAAAGGGCAGAAGTGTAAAACACCAAATCAGGCATTCTTATGTCAGTATAATAAACGTAATTATGCACACTGTAAAATGACTAGGCTTTAAAACACAGAAAAGCAGGCTATAACGTTCTTAGCTACATGTGCTTTCTTAAAGTGAAGTTTAAAAGGAAAAAAGGCATAACAGTAAATAATGACACATTCACTTAGCTCCTAAAACTGCTTTAGCCACTCAGACCTCGTAGGTTGTATGGAGGAAATTAGTATAGCTAAATGCTAAAACTACTCTGTTAAGAAACAAGTGAGAAAAAGAACACCTGAAGTTATAATTTATATGAATTTTAGAAGTTCCTAGGTTTGCAGATTAATTTGCAAATTTCAGACATCAGCATGATGTGCGTGGAAGGGCAATATAGTAATAGAAGTTTGAACTTACATAACTTTGTCTAAGAATTCTATGACAGAAATTCTGCAGTAACTGAGAGGATACCTTAGCTTTCTGGAAAAAAAATTATATTAAATAAAATCTTTTAGAACCTGCGAGACAAGTGAATATACAAGACACCAAACTGACAGGATGGTATCCTGGGAATGAATATGTATGCGTGGGAGAACCACTGCTAAACACCGAACAGCACAAAGTTATCAGCAAAAGAGGAGGCATACTGAATATGTTAAGTCACTCAATTAAGGGATGGAAGTTTTAACTTACAAGAAGTAATTATTACAACTAGACCCGAGTGGTAAGCTTGAGGGAAATCTTTGGGGGAAGCCTGAAATTATTGTTTATATGTTAATGGCTTTAATGAAATAATGAGAACTAATACATAAGGAACTAGCTGGTAGCCGATACGTATTTAATATATATTAATAATATATTATTACCGCTAAATAAGAAAAGAATGGCAAAATTATTCACAATGTACAGAAAAATTCATGACATTACAGGAATATAAAGAAATGAACAGAATATTTGAATTACATCTTCAAGAAGGAAATAAGCAGTACACGTGTGGCATGGCAAATAACCAAAATAAAATATATATATATATCCCTTAGGGCACCGCAATGGTTCACGAAATCAGAATGATAGACGTGCAGCCATGAAATTATAATAAGATGCTAATAGCTGATAGAAGTGGGGTACAATATAGTCAGCTGTGCTGCTAAAGTCAAATATGATGGCAGGGCATATACACATATATGCTACAGACCTCTTTAGGGGTTAAAGGAGACTGGCCATTGAACAGTAATGATCTATAAAAATGGATGGCAATGCCATGGAGACAATGCTTCTGACAATGTAGCTGGTAACTCAGGTACAGGAATGGACTTGAACAACCGTCATGTCAGTAGACGAGGGTGCTCACCAGCATCTTAATGGCCATGTCATCAGTGCTGTGGGTGGCTGCAAATGTGCAACACAGCAATGTCAGAGGGATGTCACTCACATGGTAAGGTGGGCCTGCAAAAAAAAAAATATGCAGCATAGCAATAGTGTGAGTAGTCACTAGAGGGGGCCTCCAATCACTCTAAGCTTAACACGTGTGGAGGAGTTCCTATTCGCCCTGCATTTAGATGAAGGCAAGGGTATCATATTAGATGGTATGCACCAACTCTCATGTATCTTGGAGGGGGATACACCAGGTTAATAACCATATAGAATATGTATGCAGCAGCTGTGTACATACAGAGTATAAACAGGTCAAAGATGCCACTGCATATGTTTTCTGTGGGTACATAATGTGTTCAGGCACAGAAGAATGGCCACAGAGTTATGTGTCTCTTCTATGTCTACACTTTCAAGACCACATTAGCATGCACACCACAGGACCTCAAATTTCACAAGAAAGGTCAGATTCAATTATCTCTGTAATGTTTTGTATACTCACAGGCTAGACCACTACTTTGGTGACATCTCTACAGACTGAGGCAGTACAACAGGCTAATACCAGCACATGTATAGGGTCTGACAATGATTTTCAGACACAGATCAAGTCACGGTCTGATAACAAACTGATACCTTTTGTCTCTGTCCAGGGAAGTCATCCACCGAATATGTGGCCTTACCCACATCAACGCTAGAAAATATACAGCATTAGCATTCAGAAACTCTGTTGGAGAGTCTCCACAATGGCTGTGGGTACCAGCACTCCTCCCCATTGACTGCAGCACTAGAGAAGCACACTGCATCTGATGTGAATAAACCTAATATATATATCTGCCCAGCTCTAGGTGATTATCACTGTGGCACCCCAATCCCATGTGCACAAATGGAATATGGGTTATGGAC